>NW_017307732.1:131384-141476 GCF_000935625.1 Nanorana parkeri
GGGGGGGGGGGGGCACTCACTCATCCACCCTTTTGGCTGGCCTACAACCCCTTGTCACTTATTTTTTACTTGCTGTTTATATTCAGTGGTCAGCATTTACTGAACCAATCTTCAGTAAAAGCCATTTTACAGAAAGTAATAGCATGTCACAAAAAGTTATGGCAGAAATAACTAATTACAGAACAGTTCCAATATAATGGGAAATGTTTTTATGTGTTAGGGTTTATAATGTATTGTGCATTATATTTATACTATCAATATTTTTGTTTATATTGGAAAACTGCAGAATTTGTGCGGGTGTCATTGTCATTTTGATACTTTTTTTTTTAACCCCAATCTAACATGCCAGGGCTGGGATACCTGCTACCTTCTCAAACTACAGTACACATTTCATTCTGTTATATGGCCATTTACTTGAAGTGGATCTCTCACTTTGTCCTGAATATTTCCCACAGGTTCCCTTGCTAGCTTGCCCCGTTCCTCCACTGATACTTTCCTTCCCTGTATACCCTTGCTGCTCTGTTTATTTGTGTGAGCCCTGAGTATAATACCTGTTTAAGCTCTTTGTTGATCAATGTGGGAGCCTAGCGTTAATGGCCTTATCCCCTCTTCCCTGTGTTCTTGATTGCCAGCTCATTTTCAGCACTGCATGCTGAAGGGGAGAAGGTTACATGGTATTTCCTTTAATTGAATACAATATTTAATCTATGTTAATATATTTAACATAAGTTCAAATTATATAAAAAATAGAAATATGATAAAAATAGTAAAGTTATTATTTGTAGAATTTACATGCAATATTACATAAATTAATACATTAATATAATGTATTTCATGCAGACTTATTATAAAGTATTCATTTAGGTATCATTTCTAAATTAATAATAAACCTATCCCATTGCAGACAATTAGGTTTTCCATTATTTCTTCAATCCTCTGATATCAGGGGGCCAGTTCAATAGTAGTTGAGATGAGGCAAATAATTTAAATTGACTTCACTGATGTTCATGCTAAATCTATTCACGGGGGATTCAATTACTAGGAAGACATATATTTTAATCTGTCGACACTAAAGACCAAGTCCCCGTCATATGTTGTAGCTTAGCACTCTGGTGATCAGGTTGATGGATTAACATTGAGATATATATATAGTTATAATGCTCTTTTACTGTTATATAAGTATTTTTCTAATTCAATAATTTTTAAGGTGTCTGTTGGCAATGGCAAATATGATCGCATTTAGGCAGATATGGGTTCCCCAAGTGTACAAACTGAGAAGGAAAAAATAACGTCCACTAAAGAATTAATTTCATTTGAAACTGTTTAAGTGTACCTGTACTCTTCATTAGGAACAAAGTAAATGGTTAACTGAATAGCAGGTGCCCTCTGGTGCAATTTTGCACTCAGGCCCCAAGGGCTGCATTGTGGGAAGCATGATAGAGAGTCAAATCATTTTCCATATCATAAAGTAACATTTTTTTTTAACTCGTGGGCTAATAGGCTGGTGAGGAAGCAAGTTATAAATACAAGGGCTGCGTCCTGCTATACAATGAACATATGCCAAATAAAGGTACCAATAAATGACATTAAAGTTTTCCATTAAGTGCATGATGCAAAATTTTTTTTTTTTTTTAAATCCAAGTTTATTAACCAAAGATGCAAACTGATACAAATAGTGCATGGATAGGCCTGCACGCAGGCAGCCAACTGTAATACAGAAATAATAAAGTATATTTAGTATCGTATGTAACAAAACCTCAAACGAGACAGTAGTACATAAGGCACAGTGGCACAGTGAATCAATACAATTCTAGCTACGAGATTACCATTTTTGTCACTGGTCAAGAAGCGCAATTTAGCCATCCCTGCAAAATTTCTAGTTGCGATTCTGCTCATAGTGGCAACCTCGCGGGAGGTGCAACCACCCACTGTCAATGCAGGCAGCCCACCTATGCAAGGGAGGTCATGACTTCCCGCGAGCGCAAAGCCCCACGTAAGGAAGCCATATCTCCCGAGCGATCATCAACTGTGCAATACGATGGCTGTACGGCAGTCTACTTATGAGGTAGTAGAGAAGAACAGACATTTAAAAGTAAAGGCAGGTGTGAAAAAGAGAGAGGGAGGGAAAAGGAAGCAGAGAAGGAACGGTCTCCTGCCTTCCCCAGTGACCCCCCAGTGGAACAGAGCACGTGACCGGCATATTTCATACAAGATGCAAAAACTACACATATCTTAGGGTAAGTGTGTCCCAATGAGGGAATAGAACTCATGAGCCCCCCTCAGGGGTCACAATCCGCAGATAAGCATCAGAAACCGTGTAATGCGACCATGCTCTACAGGTGTTCCGGAATTTCTCCTCAGTGTTGTGAACCGTGGCCGTTAGATCCTCCATCTGGTGAATCTCATTGACCTTTGACAGCCAAAGGCGCAGAGATGGAGCTTGGGTCGATCTCCAGAGGGCCGGGATACATGCTTTGGCGGCGTTTAGCAAGTGTATTGATAGCGACGCCTTGTAATTACGCCTTGATAACCTGGTCATGTGCAGGAGGAACACCTCCGGGGTCAGATCCAATTCTGGTGTCACTAATTGGTTGATAATATCTCTCACCTCCGCCCAAAACCTGCTCAATAAGGGGCAGCTCCAGAAAATGTGCAACATCGTGCCCACTGCGGAACCGCATCTCCAGCACTCCGCTGGAATGTTGGGGTTCATTTTGTTCAGGACATACGGAACCCTGTACCATCGAGTCAAGATTTTGTATCCCTGTTCTTAAAATCTATTGGCTATCGAGCATTTAAGTGAGAAGTGTATCATCTTGTCTCTCTGCTGAGGGGTAAAGTCAGTACTCAAGTCGGCTTCCCATCTCTGTAAGAAATGTGGAGCAAAATCTGGTGGGGGGGCGACTAACAACTTGTAAGTCTGGGACAGTGCATGTCTGACCGGCTCCCCCCTCCCACACATATCCTCAAAGGGAGTCAGCGACCTGTCCATCTGCAATGAAGCCGGAATTGCCAGCAAAAAGTGTCGGAGTTGGTATGCAGTCCACATGTCCAGGGGTGTCTCTAGCAAAGCGCACAATGCCGGTATCCCCAACCAATGCCCCCCCGCCCTAAAGTCCCTTATTCTGAATTTGTTGAGACCTATGAGTGTGCGTAAGCTTCGGTGTTCCATACCTACTGGTAAGTCCGGGTCTCCTATCACTGGAGTGAGCGGGGAAGGAAACGGGAAATGGAGGAGGAGCGAAACAGAGCCCTCGCAATCCTGAGCGTGGCTCCGATCGCGGGATGCCGGGCGCATGTCGGAGGCATTGGGCCCGATAGCCACGGAAGGCCTGGCAGTGGGGTCGGGGAGACCTTCAGGTCCATGCGCACCCACTGCTTGTGGGTGGAATGGCAACACCAGTCCACCACTCTATTCAGATGTACTGCTTTATAGTAGAGATTCACGTCGGTGAGCCCAATCCCACCTGCAAATTTAGGCATAATAAGGAGGCGTCGGCTAATCCTAGGAACCCCATTCGCCCAAACGTAAAGCGAGAACATTCTGCGCAGGCGAGAGAAGAAGGACGGTGGTAAACGAATGGGCAGCGCTTGCATCAAGAATAGTATTCTGGGAAGTATGGTCATTTTAAGAGCGTTGCAGTGTCCAAACCATGTCACTGTTAGTGCCTGCCATGCTCTTAAGTCTTGTTTAATCCGTGATAAAAGGGGGGCAAAATTGGCTTCGTATAACGATTTCAAGTCCGCCGTGATACGGGTGCCCAAATACGGCAATGAATGGGCTTCCCATTTGAAGGGAAATGCGGCCCGAAGTGCGTCCTGTTCTACTTGAGGCAACGTAATGTTCAGCGCCGCCGATTTGGACCAGTTGATCGCCAGGTTAGATAGAGAGCCGTAACATTTGAACTCCCGCATGAGTTCTGGCAGGGAGACTTGTGGCTGCGTAACAAAGAATAGGAGGTCATCCGCGTATGCAGAGACCTTGTGTTCCATAGCGTGTGCCCGGAAACCTGAGATCCCCCCATTCCTCCTGATATGTCCCAAGAAGGGTTCCAGAGCAAGAATGTACATCAGTGGGGAAAGGGGGCATCCCTGTCTTGTGCCTTTTGTGAGCGGGAAGTAGGGGGATCTAGCCTCATTTACCTTGATCGCAGCTGTGGGGTGGGAATAGAGCGCGGATATCCATGAAAACATATGCGGTCCGAGGCCGATATGGCGGAGAGTGGACCACAAAAATAGCCAGTCCACCCTGTCAAACGCCTTCTCGGCGTCGGTCGAGAGGACCATCAACGGAGAAGATGTGGAACACGCCTCATGGATGATTTTGATGACCCGCGTAGTGCTGTCCCTGGCCTCCCTGGATGAAACAAATCCCACTTGGTCGTCTTGCACTAGATTTTGAATAAATGGCGAGAGTCTGGTGGCTAAAATGTTTGCAAAGAGTTTTAGGTCCACGTTCAATAAGGCTATGGGGCGGTAGCTACCACAGTGCGCTGGGTCCTTCCCTTCTTTAGGAATCACCGCTATATGCGCCCTCAGGGAATCTACTGGGAAGGGACGGTGCTGAAGAATGGAATTGAAAGCCGCCACGAAATGAGGGGATAGCTGTTCTAGGAACTTCCGATAATACGGGATCGTGAACCCGTCCGGGCCAGGTGCCTTACCGGATATGGATTGCTTTAGGGCAGTCACTAGCTCCTCAGCTGAAATAGGGAGTTCCAGGCACTCTCTGTCTGCCCGAGAGAGCGAAGGGAGACCGGAACTACTAAGGTACCGGTCTATCTCCGCCACCCGGCCAGGCGCCTCCCGAATGTTGGGGTCAGGTTCTAGGTTGTAGAGCTTACGGTAGAAGTCACGGAACTCCCCTGCCATGTCCTGTGATAAAGTGAGGCGGGAGCCCGGCTGGATATCAGGTGTGGTATGAAGGTTTTACATCTCGGGCCCCTTAAGACCACGGCTAAGTATCTACTCGGTTTGTTATCGTAAAAGTACCTCCGTCCCCACATAGCCCGTCTCTTTACCTGAACAAACAGGAGAGCATATTACATTTAGCTCTGCTTGGCCTAAGCAGGGCTCAATGTTGAAAACAACTACACCCCAAGCATCGGGAGATATCAGTTCCACACCCCTGCTGCCCCTCTACTCCCTGCTGCCCCAAGGCCGGGCCTTGGTTGGCCTTGTGGGAAATCCGGCCCTGGCTGTTTACATGTTATTTTCAAACTTGTGCACCTGCAATTTTACTTGCGCGAGACTTATAGTGCTGGAATAGCAAGCCACCACATGGTCCTTTGATCCTCTATTCAGCTCCCTAAAATGTGGGGCCAGTGGTGGGCCTAGGCCAGCTGCCCCTTTTTTTTAGTAATATGGCCATGGCCATGGTGTCATCCCTAGGTTTCTTATATTTCTTGGATACTCCTTGCCATAATTCCCAACTCTGTTCCTGATCACCCAGCAGTTTTGGAGTTCCCACCCGCCTCATGACCAGGTATATCCTTAATAGTGTCCCTGAGAGAAAAAAAAGAAGCTGACAAGTGGTTAACTCTTCATCGACAAATATCAGTTGCAGGGTGCAGTGACCCTTCAAACTCTGTTATGCATAAGTATACATCATCTTTATTTTATATCCCCTACACACCAGTTGAAATGCCAGCTCAAGAATGGAAATGTATGAAATAGGAATGAAAATAGGAATGAAAAAGTAAGAGTCAACTGACCCACCATTATGCCTACGCTCTCTTATCTGTCTTGTCAGAGTAAAATAAAACAGATTTCCATGACTAAGCATGTGGTAAAGCAGAGCACATGGAGCAAACTAAGGTATACAAAAACCTGTGTCAGAAAGCAGAGCTGAGACTTAAAGAGAATGGCATGACTCCTTCAAGGCTGAAGCTGCTGATTAAACGGAAATGCCACTGGAGATCATCGCCCTGTTAATTCTCCACTGATCTTGGTGTTCCCCCTACCAAGACACTCATAATCCAACTCTGTAAGAGACAGACTCTGGGGACATTCTCTGCATTTACTTCCTTTTAATTGTAGCTTCACTTGACAAGGTTACAGAAAGATAAAATCTGGCCAATGACTGTTCCATGTGCTCTACTCCTTGACAAAGTGTGTGTAATGCATGTGAAAAACTTGCTGCCCAGATTTTAACTATTGGTAACCTTGTCATGTGAATATGCAAAAAAGGAAAGAAAAAGCCGAGCATGGCTTACCTGAATCTTGGTGTGCTTTTGTGTATTTCTTCCAGATCTGTTAAGTAATTCAATGTGAAACTTTGCCTCTGTGCAGGCGCTTCCTGTATTAAAGACCAGTCACTGCTGCTCTTTCTCCTTGTGCAGGGTGACTGGTCTTGTATCCACCCACTTTCTGTAGTTTAATGCAGACAGCCTGTAGTGGGTAGAACCTGCTGGGTCCCTTCCACAGATCTATTCTCTGCACAGGTTATGTTACAGGGCACAACCTCAGCCCCCGTTTGGGAAATCGGATCATATAGCCATCTTCCTCATGCCAAAATACAAACAAAGGCTTAAACAGGAAGTTCTGGCTCAGAGGGAGGTTGCATGCTGGACAGACCAATTGGAGGCCGCTCTACAGGGCGCACTCAATGACGCAGACTGGGTCATGTTCCGACGCAGCTCTGATGACATCAACGTGTTTACGGAAGCGGTTGTGGGATTTATTGGGAAACTGGTAGATGACATCATACAGAAAAAGAACATCAGAATGTTTCCCAATCAGAAGACGTGGGTGGTTAAGACCTTCCGCGATGCTCTGAGATTTCGTACCACGGCGTATAATGCGGGACTTGAGTCGGGGGATATGGGCTTGTTTAAGGCTGCGTCGTACAGGGTCCGAAAAGCGGTAAAAGAAGCGAAGCAGCGCTACGGAAGGAAACTGGAGGCACATTTCCAACAGAGTGACTCTAGAAGCCTGTGGCAGGGACTAAGGACAATGACGGACTATAAAGCACCAACATCCGGCATGATGAATGCGGACGCGTCCTTGGCAGACGAGCTGAACACCTTCTTCGCTCGTTTCCAGGCTGCAGCTAATGGTAACAGCTGCATACAGGAAGAAAATGCCAATTCTGGGAACGCGTTCGTCATTTCTGAGCATGACGTGAGGAGAGCCCTCAGGAGAGTGAACACCAGGAAAGCAGCAGGACCGGACGGAATCTCAGGTCGTGTCCTCAGAGCCTGCGCTGACCAGCTAGCACCTGTGTTCACAGTAATATTCAATCTATAAATCTATCCTATCTATCCTATGTACAGCACAGTGATGATAACATTGCTACTTGATTTGCAAAGGCATTTGCCACATACAAAGTGGATTTATATACTTTTTGGTTATGGAGGAATATATTTAAATAAAGTGTTTTGCGCCCAGAGTTCAACCTTAGTTCTAGTACAAAATACTACATAATTTTAACAAACTGAATAGATTTCACTGTAAAAATGACAGAACATTCACAAGGAGAACCTACATGGAGAAAGACAAAATGTTAAAGGTCAAGCTGAGTAAGAGGAGGATGAAACCCCCTAGGGAAATACATAGTAACACTTCTTCACAGCCAGTGAAATCAGGCAACAAATTCCTAAAACGACTGCTGGAGGTTAATGCAGTCTGGGAATTCTAGTGGATTATAAGGTCAGTTATCAGCTAGAAGCAAAATAATATGAGAGAAAGTTATGCATGTTCTTTAGTCCTGCCAGATTTATAATACTAATTTATTGTTTGCTAATTCTGTCTTATCTTTAAATATTGTAAATGAGTGTACATTCAGGTTGACTTAGGTTAAGTTTAGTTTGATACTCTGGGCAGCAAGCATTTATTAGTGGGGAAAAAACAGAAATAAACAAATATTAGTCTGGTTTTTAAAAACTATCATTCAGACATGCCCTTTGACCTTAACTCACATCTTGTGAATCTGTACATTTTGGTGCCTCTCTCCAACCCACTGGTGCCCTGCTAGTGCTCCCTCGCTATTCCTTCCACCGTTGTATCTAGTAACAGTGTCTAATGCTTCTAGATATGGGGAGCATGTGACTACTTCCCATCTTATACTGCTAGGTGCTAGCATATGATCATTAGGTCAGATCACTGTAACATAGATACATTTATAATCTAGTGAATTGGAAGATGCACATGAGCAGAGTGACGCAGAGAACAATACAAAAATTCTCTAGCACACTCTGGAACTACACGAGCACAAACTACCAAAAAAAACAGTTATCGCATTTAGGTTAAATCAAAGGTTTTTGATGCATACATTTGCAAGTTTATGCAAAGCCACACTGATGCTTCAATGCACTTCTGTAAAGGTTTGTCCCTATCTCTAAACTACACAATGTGCAACATATATAAATATTAATGCATAATTTGAGAGTAGCTTCGTCACTCCCTAGAGGTAGTGACTTCACCAAGACACCAGCCAACACTGTGGATTTTAGCCCCAGTGAAGTAGCCTTTGAAATAGCCGGAAAACCTTCCTGTCATGGTCAAATCTCCACTGGTTCTGACAGACAAAACCCTGAACCCTCTGGATATTATTGGAGCTTGTTGCTAAACCCTGTCATAAAACATTTCTATTGGCCCATCAATGTGATGGCCAGCCTGAATGGCAAGAAAGGGTGGGCAGCTTCAGCACTATTAGAAAGTGACAAAGCTTTATGGTCAAGTGATTTGGTATATCAACACAGCTCTCAAAACAATAAGAAGTTCTGCTAGTGTGCCTATCATGCTAGACTGGTATCTGAAAGGGGGATCCTACATACTATTTTTCTCAGTTATAATAAAATATATAATAATAAAATATATAATAGTAGAAGTTAAAAAGAGGCAGTAGTAATAAATATCAATGGATTAGAACCAGAGCACATGAGTCTATTGTGTCACTTATATAACAGATTTGTGGGTATTCTTTCATCTCTAATCACTTCCTTCCTTGTGTTAAGATAAAGTACTTAGAAAATCTTTCATTGCTGTACTGACTCCTTTTTAATATTGTATGTGATTTGTTGTTGTGCTTAAGACAAGCTTTTTCCACTTAAATTAGCATGCTTCTATTATTTGACAGCTGAATTAAACAGAGAAAATATTTTGTTCTTCTCTGATATTCCTTTGTAACCTAATGTAAAATTATATAGAGCAAAGAAGTGAAATTACAATTGCAAATATATGGTATTATAGCATTCAGTGAATGCACGCATTGTGCATATACTTACAGTATGAATAACAATACATATATTCCTCCTTTACCTTTGTTGCCCTGTAACACTTTAGATTAATCTCTGTTCTGTAGTACCAGCAGATTTATGAGAGGAATAGAAATTCAGTGGTTAAGCTGTCCATCTATCGTTAATTAACTGCAAGAAATTTAGGAGATTCTTCCAATTGCTCAAATCCCAATTTCACATTCTTTAATCCATAATTTTGTGCTCTGTGTAAAATGTGCCAGATTCTCTTCCAGCACTGACATATGCAGACACTGAAACTATAAATAGGATTATGTCTAGTTAAACCCCATTAAATATGTGTCCAATTTTTCCAACTACATTAAATTGTGACAATATAACAAGGAGCTGCAGGTGGATGACAAATGAAGAACATTCACTGTCTTTCTCATTGTTCCTTCTGACTCTTTTCTGAACAAAGACTGTTAAAAGAAATCAATATGATGTGGCCATGCAAAGCAAAACCTTTGGTTTCATGGCCTTAGTTAGTGTGTGCTTTGTGGTAATTTTCTATTTTTATTTTTAATTTCTTCTTTATAATGGGGATGTAGTTGCAACTGAAATCTCCTGTTGGCATCAATGTATTAACAGAGTCATTGTTCTCCTGCAGCTCTGTTGTAAACCATAAAATGACCTCATTCATGCTGTTGTTTGAAGTACATTTCTGACAAAGAACCATTGTACTGAGAAGGGGGGGCAGGGTTTAATATGGCTGGGTAGGTGTAATGGGCACTCCAAAAACAGAAGCCCACTGCTGATAAATCTTTAACCTTTTAACTTCACAATTGTATCTAAGTTGTCCCCTTTAGAAAACCCCATCACAATTTTAGCCTTCCATTACTGCACAATTACCCCC
>NW_017307732.1:141559-145001 GCF_000935625.1 Nanorana parkeri
CCATGTGAGCCTGCACACTTTACAGGGAATTTGCGAATTTGCACTTGATTTAGTGAAGCTCTGCTGACTTCCATCATATGCAACCAAAAGATCTGTTTTTTTAATGTTATTTTCATGCATATCATTGTGTATCCTTTGCAAAGTGAAATTGCACAACATTTACATTTACCAAGGTAAGGGAAACTTTTCCATTTATATAAACTCTTTCATGAATTCGGTGCTACTGAGGTTAGTCAGAGGTCACTGGTAAACATTCTACAGTTAGGCAGTTGTAAGCATGCCCCTTAGTTATGTGATATATTGTACTTGGGTTATAAGGTTGAATGGATTTGTGTGTGTGTGTGTGTGCATTAGGGATGTCCCGATGCCCCTTTTTCAGGACGAAGTACAAGTACAAGTACTTCCCCTCATGTACTTGCCGATACCAATTACTGATACTTTTTTTAAAGGGACAGGTGACTTTAAATGATCCATAGTACAACTACATGTTATTTACTATGGATCATGACTTAACCTATTCATGTTAGCAGGGGAGAATTGTAAATCTATTGCTGTAATGTAGTGGAGGTGTGTGCTGTATATATGTATTACATATACAGTACACACGACCAGTACAATAGCAATAGATTTACAGCCGACCCCGTCCCAGCTTCCCTCACTCACAGTTTCACGCCAATCCCTGTTGCCTCACGCGGTGCCTCCCGTAGTCGGCGCTGGGCAGGATCGCTGCATTGCATTTCGGTGCTCAGCTTGTGGGAGGCGCTCACAATTCTGCTCTGCTAACATTATTGGGGTTAAATCATGATCCATAGTACATTTACAGTACACATGTCCCGTACACTGCAGCAATAGAGTTACAATTATCGCCTGCTAACATGAAGAGGTTAAATCATGATCCATAGTACATAATAGTACATAACATGTAGTTGTACTACGGATCATTTAACCTATTCATGTTAGCAGGGGATAATTGTAACTCTATTACTGCAGTGTACGGGACATGTGTACAGATAGAATGCACTGCAGCAATAGATATACAATTCTGCACTGCTAACATGAATGGGTTAAATAACCCATAGTACAGGGCTACATACAGATCATTTATCCATTCATGTTAGCAGAGGATAATTGTAAATCTATTGTGTCCAGTGTATAAGCAGTCTTACTCTATATGTATTACATAGAATGTATGTATACGTATGTATTACATATAGGGTACACACTGCTAATACATTGGAGACCATAGATTTCCAAATAGTCCATGCTTTAATAGCGCCCCCTTGCCCTCACTCACTGTGCGGGAGAGCAGCGACGAGTCAGCGCTGGTCCGGTGGAAGGAGCTCCATGTGGGGTCCTAATTTAGTTGGCCCAGAGGTGCCGGCCAGCTAAATTAGGACTCCATCTGGAACTCCTCCCGCCAGACCAGTGCTGGCTCGCCGCTGCTCTCCGGCACTGACATCGTCGGCGAAGAGGAGCATCGCGTCACTGCTACTCCGCTGGGCGGAGCTCCAGGTGGAGTCCTCTGGGCAGTTGCCGGCCACCTACATTAGGACCCCACCTTGAGCTCCGCCCACAGCAGTGACGGGGCGCTCCTCCACTCAGCCTGCCCAGAGGACCCCACCACGGAAGGTGAGCAAAAAAAACAAAAACTGTGCAAGCTTCGGTGCTATGCATCGGGATCATTTTGACAAGTACAAGTACTTGTCAAAATGCCCTGTATTGGGCCCGATTCCGATGCCAGCATCGGTATCGGGACATCCCTAGTGTGCATGCTATAGATTGCATTTGTGTATATGTTCATAAACACAATATAGGGACTTTGTTTTCCATTAGGATGACATACACAAAATATGTACCTTTTCTATACTTGATTTTTCCTACTTTGCCTATTATGTTATTCCTATAGCTTTTGTTTAGGAAATGCATCTTTCATATGCAATCAACCAATACAACCTCACTCATATTTTATGTATGCATCAGGGTTAATTTACTAAAGGAGCATAGGCAGTTTACCTAGTAAAGTGAATTTTCACTTTTTAAAGAAATGTATACTTAGTGAATGAAGTGAAGCTCTGCTTACTTCAATCATCCAATCATGTGCAAAGAAAATTCCTGTTTTTCTGGTTTTCTTAAATGGGGCTTGCATATAATTGGGCACATTCAATAAGCTAAGTCAAAATTTAACTTTGCAAAGTGAACATGCTCTACTTCTTTAGTAAATCATTCTTATTGGTTCACATCATGGACGTGTGGTCAGGGGAGGCAGGTGATTCGGAGCCTCACCTAGAATGGATGAAGCTGAAGCTGACAGCTTTTTCTCCATTCAGATCAGCATCTAACAGGTTACACAGCAGGGAAATCCTCCCCGCTGTGTAACCTGTCATGGGCGCCTCAGCAGTGAGGAGCAAGTGAGGGACAGGGAGGCTCCTTCCTGTCTCCTCCCTTCCACTAGGTTGGGGACGGGTTGGGTGTGGGGCTTCATCTGATGGGGAGGGGCTTCGGCATGTGGGGGCGGGGCTTCATGCTGGGAGGGAGGCTGGGGAATGCCTCACCCGGAACAAGAGGTACCGCACGTCACTGGTTCACATGTACTAAGTTCAGGCCTTAAACAAACCAAATCTAAATCCAACTACATACAGTAAACTTGCCATTATCCAGCATCCATGGGGATTGGTGCATTCCGGAGAATTGTAGTTTCTGGTTGCTTGGGAGTTACTATTAAAAATAGGTCTAACTAATGCCCTACCCCATACTATACTATAGCATAACATAACATAAACTCTGTATTGACTTCATAATAATATTAAAAAGCAGTAATCAAGAGCAAATTAAGACAAATAGACACACAATCATTTCCAGGATAATACATGCTGCAGATCAGAGTACAGGGTTTTTTTTTTTTCTGGTTAGATGAGAGTTCTGATTTGTTGAATACCGGATAACTGAAATCAGCTTGAGCAAGTAAATAACAGGCTTTTTTCACCAGACCAGCAAAGGAGAGATTGGAAAACATATGAAAGGGGAGCTGGTTGCTGATTGTTGCATATAAAAATACATAATAAAATGTCCATGAGCAAAATTTTATAATCACCTGAAAAAAAAAGCGTGATTGATATACATTTAAATATATATATATATATGTATATATACACTGACTGGCCAGATTATTATGACCACCCCTTCAGTACTTCGTTTTGGGCCACCTTTTGTCTTCAATACTGCGGCCATTGACTCCACAAGATGTTGAAAGGTGATGCGAGGAATCTGACACCATGCCTGATGAATAGCACTGTCCAGTTCTGTGAGATTTGATGGTTGTGGAACCAGCTGCCTGATGGCTCTTTCAACTTCGTCCCACAAATGCTCAATTGGATTGAGATCTGGTGATTGTGGGGGCCACCTAAGCAAGGTAAATTCTCCCTCATGTTCTTGAAACCACTCC
>NW_017307732.1:145226-165306 GCF_000935625.1 Nanorana parkeri
GAAAGAAAGAAAGAAAGAAAGAAAGAAAGAAAGAAAGAAAGAAAGAAAGAAAGAAAAAGAAAGAAAGAAATGTTACTGTGAGTTACTGGAATTCATCATGCTTAAATGTAATCGCCAGTGATGGCAGTGGACATTTATGCATTGAATGATGATTCTATAATTGCTGAGTGTTCCTGAACTGCAGATATTAATACAATTAGCACATTGTGGTAAACTGCCCAAACTGTCTCACAAATACTTGTCATATTTGAATGTCTTACAAACTATCTGAGATTGGGAACTACTACAGAATATATAGAATAATATGCAAAAGTTACTGCCTTCACCTACTACCTACAAATCAATACAAAAAGTTAGAACAAGTAAGATTAGCAACATAAAAGCCCACTGAGAGAAATGGTCATTAATTTATAAATGACTGTATGCCCACTCATATGCTGGCTTGTTGCTCAATCTTTCCTGCAACATAACATACATTAATTAAATGTAATAAATGATGTTGTTTTACAAGAAAGATCTAATTTGTGGCCTTTTAATAAATGCATATAGTCCATGTATCATTAGTTCTAGGTTTTACAGCAAACATAATACCAATAATTAAAAATAGGAAAAAGTTAAAGTTAAGTCTCAGCATGAGCTAAAAGCCATGCTGTTCCAAATTTAAAAATGTGCTTGTGAGTCAAGAAGCAGAGTCAAAGAACTACATGTTGCTCTGCTGCTCTCCCACTGTTTATTTTAAATAATAGCAGCAAATTATGAAAGGCAGATTTCTGCACATACATTTTTAATACGACTGATATTGGAGAATACATTGTAGGAACAAAAGAGACATATGTATGTTTAATAAATCATAAGAATACAAATAACTTGCTTTTGAGTACACCATACCAGTGATGACTTTGTACCTGCAATTCACATTCAAAGAAAAATGGCAGTAATATTTTGATTTCTTTTACATAAATACATTATAGGCAATAAAATACATCAGTATCTACCAACACAACTGTGAGCGCTTTCAATTTATGTGCATTTATAGGATCACTTCATTTCAAAATGTTAAATTATAGCGGGAAAATTGTTCAAATACTGGATTGCTTGATCAAATGAAGAACACACACATTTTCTAATGACCTTTGATGCCGGAAAACTGCCTTTAAAGCAACCCTGTAGTAAAGTTGCAAATATAGTTACATAGTTACATAGTTAGTCAGGATGAGAAAAGACAAAAGTACATCGAGTTCAGCCTATAGAGATATGGAAAAAAAAAAGATGAAAAGCCTAAACAGAACGCTATGCCCACAATTATCCACTGTTGACCCCCATTAGGCATGGTTCAATTTGCTCCAATAGGGAAACATGTCCTTCCTGAACCCATAAGGCAATCGGCTGTTCCCTGGATCAACCATCCCTGGTGCTTCATATGCCTATTAGAACTCAATATCCAGTAATATTCTGTGCATTTAGGAATACATCCAGATTTTAAACAGTTAACTGAGCTAGCTAGAACTAGCTCCTTGGGGAGTCTATTCCACATTTTCACAGCTCTAACTGTGAAGAATCCATTCCTTATGCAAAGGTTAAACCCATTTTCCTCCAGACGCAAAGAGTGCCCCCTTGTCCTTTGCAGTGACCTTAAAGTGAATAATTTGGCACCAAGCTCACTATATGGACCATTTATGTATTTATTATTATTATTATTATTATTATTATAATACAGGACTTATATATACATGGTGATCATGTCCTCCCTTAATTGCCTCTTCTCCAGAGAGAAAAAATTCCGGTCAGTTAATCAATCCTCATAGCTGAGCTCCTCCATGCCTCTTATGAGTTTAGTTGCCCTCCGCTGCACTTTCCCCAGTTCCAACAACAAATATGCCCCATGATTGCACCTCCAGGTGTCTGTATGTACCCTAAGCTATCTTCTATAGTACTCCAGGATTGCATGCTCTAATATGCAAATAGCGACTTCAGATGAGTCAACAGTGAACTTTCCTATCTAAAATTGGCATTTGCATGATTGGGACCTTTTGAATTAACTTTTTAAAATGTTTATATGTCAATGTAAGTTCATTCACTTGGCTAACTATGCTCAGGACATTTGGTTGTTATTATACCAGGGACTAGTTATAATTCTCTGCCTGGCACACAGAAATCTCTGAGTTTTTGTTCATTCATATGCCTTAGACTGCGATCTGTTTAGAACTCCCCCCTCTGAACCTTAACTATTATTATTATTATTATAATAATACAGGATTTATATAGCGCCAACAGTTTGTGAAGCACTTTACAATGTAAGGAAGACATTACAATACAATTCAAGACAAGATGGTAAGGAGGACCTATAAATAGTAAGCAATCATGTCTTCACGTTGCTGCAAGCTTGGAGCGGTGGCTACTTTACAACACACAGAGACCATGGGGAACAAAAGTAGCAACCCTCTAGAAGGAAGAACAGTGTCAGTACAAATTCAGGGATGATTTGAGGATCTTCAGCTAAATGATGCACAAATAAGATACATTTTCGTGAATAGTTAAGATACTTGCATCTATTTTAAAGATTTAACTCCTGAGTTTAGTGTCACTTTAATGCATTTTTAAGCAGATACCCTATCATCACCCATAAGCAGAGCACCCGCATGGTTTCAATGCCAGGGATTTAACATTGCATATACAGCAATGGCATATAAAGAGTCAAGGCACATTATTTTAATTCTTATTCATACAGGATGTTAGTGACATGATGTCTAAAGGACTACAGGGGTGTGTTCTTGACAGCCAGGGTGCAAAGGAAATGGCTGGGTGATTTTACAGGTCATCCAGCTGGAAAATAATGCAGAGCCCATAGACTGAATAGAGTCTCTGCATGGTAAGAGTGTGGAATACAAAAGGGGAATAAGAAAGACAAGGGGAACACATAGGAGCTTTACGCTGAGTAAAATTGTATAGTAGTGACCAAATCCTAGGGTTTCAATAAACTTAATTCAAAAAAATACAATCCCCTTTAAACAAGAAATCCCTAAAAGTGGAGATGGTCTGATAAATGGATCACAATGCGTGATATAATATAATATAACACAGTTTAATGATACTAATATATATAAAGACACCTATAACAAGACATTTAAAACCAATTAAAAAACTTCCCTAGAATCACCTGAATGCAAAGATACGGGTATTGAACATTTGAATCTCCTATGGGGTAGGAAGTCTCTGATGTGAGTGAAAAAAAAAGAGAGATATATCACCCAGAAAGAAAAACGGAGCTGTACTCACATTGTACGCAGCCGGCAAAAAGTAGTCCTGGTTAGATCCCACAAAGATACATGCATGTAGTTGTTAGTGGCAAGAGAGTATCCTTATGAAACAATGTCACTGAATGGGATCTATTTCATTGGTAAACTTGGACTCCCACCGCTGTCCGAGACGCGGGGTTATCACCCCAAAAGAAAGAGCCCCCAGAAGGGTTTTCAAAATGCACGAGCGTGCTGATGAGTGGAGTATAGTGAGGTTTCCGCAGTAGTGTGTCCAATGGCACGGCACGGGATGGCAGCTGCAAATAATCACACCGGCATTGGCTCGCCTATGTCTCCCGATTCAGTGCCTTTGCTGTAATGGACAAACGCTCACTCCTGTATCTCCGGCCTGGCTGTGGCAATCAGAAGCCGCTATCATTACGTGCGGCAATGTCCGCATCAGATTTGATAGGTCCACTCCCTTCGGTGGCTGTAGAGATTCGTAGTTTATCGTTCTCACCCGAACGTATAGAGGTCAGCACAGGGTGTCTAGAGAAGCTGAAACACACGCTATCCTGACGCGTTTCCCCCCGATGGCCGGGGCTTCTTCAGAAGGTTTTAAATGTCTTGTTATAGGTGTCTTTATATATATTAGTATCATTAAACTTTGTTATATTATATTATATCACGCATTGTGATCCATTTATCAGACCATCTCCACTTTTAGGGATTTCTTGTTTAAAGGGGATTGTATTTTTTTGAATTAGGAATAAGAAAGACAGTGGCTGCACTGTCACCATGAGGGAATCCAGCATATACTTAAAAGTGATATGGTGAAGTGAGAGCTGGGTTTTAAGAACATATAAATGAAGAGTCTAGATTACATCTTGTTAACATGTCAGTTACACATCCATGAATTGATACTTTAACACGTAGAGAAAATTATGAAAAAAGGTATACATTTCTATGGGTTCTCTGGTACTTTTAAATCAATGCATTCAAATTAGCACATAAATGCATTTGTGAATAGATTATTCCAAACTATAAATGTGCAAGGTATTAGAACAACAGCTATGACCAAGATGCTGGAACTGTTTGGAATTTTAAAACAGATTTTGTAAAGGTTCCTGGAAGCATTAAAAGCAATATAAGATTGGCCCTTACCACAGCATGCACTGAAGCTGCACAACAACAAGTTCTCTTAGCAGTCCAATATCACTTAAAAAAAGGGGTGGAAGGTTGTTTCAGCTTTACCAGTTAGGGTAATAAGTTTTCAATGCCACTGCAGACATCAAAAGTCTGAAAATGCAACTAGATGGCATAAAAGTAGGGGAGAAAATAAAGACAGTTGAATAGTGTTCTGTCAGTTAAAGAAATTGAATTTCTCATTTTAACTGAGAAGCTTTCTCAAAAAAAGAGAAAAAAATAGGTGTTCAAAGCCCAGGGCAGAGGGCAAGGAAGAGAAAGCATTTTATGTTCTGAGGGAATCAAATGTTGTATTTAATAGTTTAACTGTACACTACTTTTATTTATTTTAAAAGACATCAAAAGACATAAAATATATGAAATAAAAACAAACACATCACTTGGGTCATTCAAGTTTACCTAGTGGATGTAGCCATTTCTGCGCTCACTGGGTGGAACAGGGCCTATAATTGCATTAAAGTGACAACTAAATTCAGGAGTTAAATCTTAAAAATGCATTCAAATACCTTAACAAAAATGTATCTTATTTGATTTGTGCATCACTCAGCTTTAGATCCTCAAATCATCTCTGAATTGGTGCTGACACTGTCCTTCCTTCTTGAGGGTTGCTACTTTTGTTCCCCATGGTCCCTGTGTGTGTTTTAAAGTAACCACAGCTCCAAGCTCACCCCCATGATGGACTACAATCTCACATTTAGTTAGTTAATTTGTATTGAAGTTATAGTACATCATGGGAGTGAGCTTGGAGCGGTGACTACTTTACAACACACACAGGGACAATGGGGTATAGATACATTTTTGTTAATAGTTAAGGTACTTGAATGCATTTTCTAAGATTTAACTCCTGAGTTTAGTGTCACTTTAAATGGATTGTGATGATTTGCACTGCAAAATATATTGATTGTCAGAAGCGCCAGCCCACATGCACACAGTGTCTTGCGGAACCCTTTGAAATACATAAGTACAGTGAGATGACATCACTGGCACCATTGTACATTCTGATTTTCTTCCATATGACAGTATACAGAAATCCAAAGAGGTTTTCTGTATGCCATCTACTATGATACTTTATTACAGTACTATTAAACTTGCAAAATTTTTTCAAGAATTAATTCATATCAAACCAATATACTTTGCCCAGCATTTTTTTTTACATTTTTGCCCAACCACTTACAATTATCATGTGTTCAAACAGCTGACTCCAACTCTCAAGTCAGCTTCCCTGAACGTCCTGTCCAGTACAGTACACAATGGACAGAGCAGTCTCCACAGTGGTGTTTTTTGGTTTTGTGCTGCCCTAGGCAACTGTGCGGGCTCTCAGGGGGGCTGTACAGGCTCTCAGGTGGGCTGTGCAGGCTCTAAGTTGGGCTTTGAGGGCTCTCATGTGGGCTGTGTAGGGTCTTAGAAAAGCTGTGCGGTGTCTCACCAGGGGTCCAGAGGTAGGCAACATGGTTCCATAAAAAGGTTTTGATTCGGATTTTGCACTATTTCGTTTTTTCGGGATTCAGGTCTGAAAGTCAATTCATTTGGGATTCGGATGAAATTTGTTAGCGTTTGTCTGTACAACAGTTCGTTTTCATTTCCATTTCGTTTGTTTTGTTGCAGCAGTGACATTTAAAAACATTTTTTTTTTAAATGTCACTTTGCTGCATTGAAAATTTGTCCACAAACAAAAATCGGTACAGACTACCGCTGCTACAGACTTTGGCCGAATTTTTTTTTTTTTTCGGGAATTCGGATTAGTTTTCATTTGTCATTTCTGTTATTCGGAAATTCGGATACATCCAAATATCTGAATAATGAAAATTCATCCGAAAAACTAAAACTAATCACACATGTCTACTAAGTAGCTCAGCCTCATTCAATACTTTACAGCTGTTAGGATAAGATAAACATCTATTGGGATAAGAGACCACTCACGCAGGGAGTACATTATCTTTAATGAGCTGCTTGACTGCATGGTGATAATTAGCAGTAACATACAACCATGATGTAATACTGCAAAGCAGGAAGCAGTGTCTAAATGCATAATAAGAGTACATGGCTTCCTCTGTGTACATATGGTATTCAAATGTACACATAGAAATAGAGTTTAAAACAGAAACACATTAAAGTGTATGAAAAACCTTTGGAATTAATATCTCCTATTTGCTCTCTTTTGGTCAGTTAAAGTGGACCTGAATGCTAAACATTTAAGATTTGCTATGCTAACATCTAAAAATGATATCTGTGCCTAAGCAGTGCCCTGAAAATGTACCTTTTGTCTTGAATTCATCCTGAATATGTGGATGCCTAGGTGCAACTGTGTCTACATCTTCACATCTGTATATCTGTAGTGTGAGATCTAAGGCACTGCGGCCTCTGACTGCTAGTCCTAAAAAGATTTGACATGAGATTTGGTGATGTCACTTCTGTGCTGCTCATTATTTTCTTTGCTAGAGGCTCTAACTAAGAGGCCCTGCCTCTTCCTAGATGGTTGCTGCCATTCAGGGTCACATTTCAAGATAAGGTATGTTAAGTCAGTAATGGTAAAGATTAGACATGTGCGATTCGTTTCGTTCCGAATCGAAATTCGGACGAATTTTCGGAAATTCGGACGAATTTTCGGAAATTCGGACATTCGGATGTATCCGAATTCCCAATTACAGACATAACGAATGCAAATGAATCCGAATTTCCATTTCCGAAATTCGGTAGCGGTAGTTCGAACGTTCGTTTCGTTTTCTGTTCTTATTCGTTTCTTATTCGTTTCTTATTGGTTTCGTTCGTTGGAACAAAGTGACATTAGAGGAGAAAAATATTTTTCCCCCCTCAAATGTCACGAACGAAACGAAACAAATAAGAAACAAATAAGAAACGAATAAGAACAGAAAACGAAACGAACGTTCGAACTACCGCTACCGAATTTCGTCCGAATCCAAATTCCTAATCCGAATTGACTTTCACACTCGAATCCCGAAAAACGAAATAACACAAATCCGAATTTAAAACGAAACGAAACTAAACAAATTTTTTGGCAGTGCACATATCTAGTAAAGATCAGCTGCCAGGACATACAAGTGACTAGTCCTTTGCCCAGTACCTGACATTTTTGGCCACAGTTTCGTTCAGTTCTCCTTTAAATATACACTTGAAAGTGTTTTGCTATAGCTTTTTGATAAGTGTAAAAAATACCTGTTATTACTACCAGAAATCTAGTGAGCTGCCTGTCCCCCCTGCTGCAAAACACCTCCCCTCTATGTTTTAGACAAGAGGAGAGGGGGAGGCGTTCCGTATTCTTTTCCTAGGATGACTGACTAGAACAGTGAGTGAGTTTTATCACTCTAGGGCAGTAAGTATGTTGTAGGCAGGATCAGCATGTAAAAATAAGGGGGGACAAATGAAAATAGAAAACGAATGCAGTCACCTTCTAAGAACTGGTAAACTGCAATATATTATATATTTTCCTTGGTTTATATTCTCTTTCAGGATAGATCCCAGACACATAACTAGATAAACAGCTGAAATACCTTTATTGGAACTTTTACCTACCAAATGATCTGTAATTTTGCTTGTCAACTCCTTAGATTTACAGTCTTGTGAGACAGTTTCGTGACCTGACTTTTCTGTCTATTGCAGTAAAGCATTACATCATGACAACCTCCCTGCCCCCAGCCTGTGACTGACCAATGAAGGAGCAGCATCAGGGTGATGAGGTCATTTCTCCTCTCCTTCTGTCAGTATATTCCTTGTCAGCACCTGAACACGCAGTAGAGTCTGATTGGCTCAGAGTGCTGATTCTCCCTTTCCTGGTTCTGCGGGGATTACAGACTGGTATCAAGGTAGATTCAAGTACTTACATATGTTGCATTGTAAATGTAAACATTTCTATTGCCTACAAGGGCATTAAATTACATATTTTTGTTTTTTTCCTCGAATTCAGTTTAACACACTGTAGCATTGTGAGGCAATGCCACCATGTAATTTGGCAACATTATCACTCAGGACTCTCAGCCAGAGGGGCTGAGGGGTTCCACAAAGAAAGTAATTTTATAGGGAGAATGCTGGCTTTTTAGTTCTTTCCAGGTTCTCTGGAGTATAGCTGGGATCTGGGTGTTAGTTATGTGTTTAGATGAAACACTGAGATCTTGAGGAATGCTGAATTAAATGTTACTTGCTTAGAAGAACATTATATCAGAATACAGCATTATACGGCACACAGAAAGAACTTCCTGTATATACAGTATCACAGATTAGCATGAACATACAGACTGGCATAGACTAGCATTGCCCTACAGCGCCATCTAGAGCTCAAAAGACATAATTATACAAGTAATACAATCATATATATGCTGTTGCATTTCCAACACTGGGAACCTGGAGATTTCTTTGAGTAGCTGGTAGCATGTGTGGTGGAGCTACACGGGAGACAGTCAGGGAGGCTGAGAGAGCGGTCAGGTTGAGAGAGCCGGTGATACACAGAGAGATGTTAAGTAGCTAAAAACCACACAGATGTGTGGAAGCCGTTCTAGCCATACTGAAGAGCTAAAAGGCACTGAATACTGCTGTAGAGTTGTTTCTCTGTTGGGAAGTAACCTTGGCTGTGTGTATTAATGTTACTTTGCTAAAAGGCAAGAAGACTGTGTGAAACGTTTTGCTTATAGAAAGCTCTTTCTTCTTGTGAATAATAAGAATAAAAAGACTGTGCTTTTATGCTAAATCAGCTTTTAGAGTGGTCACTAAGCGCTCACCCTTGTGCTAATATCCCCAACATATCACAACACATTTATTTTTATATCAAGCTGATCTCTTTTACCTGTATCTAAAAATAATTAAAGCAACTATAAATTCCATTTACAAAGACCGCTCATCTCAAATATCTGTTGTCGTTAGGGTATTTTTATAATAACATCCATGACTTATGTATTTATTTTTTATTGATTTAAATTTCCTAAATTAACAAGCATTTAATATGTAGTGATTAAAATGATCATCTGCATCTTGTTTATAGTAATAAGCTTGGCAAAGTGACGTATGATTTTATAAGAAACAAAAAAGTGAAATTAGAAAACAACAATTTAATGGACATCCATCTCTAGACATAATAAAGAAACAGAATTGTGTTAATCTATGCAGCTACTCAGCCTGCATGTGCATCTTCAACAGTATTTTATTATTGTAAAATACTATACTGTGAGTAGGTGTTTTGTGCTAGTTTATTTTTAGACTTCTGTAAGAAAACTACCTGTCTGCAGAAGCATTTCTCTTGGCTTGGAAACATTTGGAATGTGAAAAGTATGCTGCAATACAGTTTACATTAGATTTAATAAGAGAGCATTTGGAAATTGAATTTACATTATGCTTATACAATAACCTAGATATGGCTGCTTTTTTTTTTTTACACCGTAATTACTTAAGACTTTTAGCCGGACTACAATCCACTTGCAGCCCCAGTTGAGATTGAACTGGTTCAACCTCTATTCTTTCCTGATGACCTATGACACACATAAAGAGACATTATACAAAAAAAATTTACTCCTGGTAAACATCTAAATACGCACATAAAATACCTATTTGTATTTGTACCTGATTTCTTTCTGCTACAGTTACGTAAGACCTACAGGTCTTGTCCTTTCCCCAGCCTGTGACTGGACAGTGTTAAGGTGCCCATACACATTGCGATTATCGTACGATAATCATGGGAAATCCCGCGATCGTACGATAATCGCAAGATGTATGGAAGGCGCGCAATCGTTTCTACTGTATGGTCGCATATCTTTTGTCTAACGAGCATGTTTGAAAACCCGCCGAGAATCTTATAATTCTCAGCGGGTTTGTGGCATGCTGTCAGGAGACAAATGCCGAATGGGCTGGTGTGCGCAAGCGCACACTGCCCGTTCAGCATTACAGTCATTGGAAGCCCGCCCCTCAGGGGGGCGGGCTTTTGATGATCGCAAGTAAGTAAGATCTGCCTGTCCAAGATGAGCAGATCATACAAGCTTTTATTTAGATTACAACCATTGCAAGACAAAAGTCTTGCGATGGTTGTAAGGTGTATGGGCACCTTAAGGAAAAGCAGCAGGAGGAATACCACTAGGAGCTGCAGGGGTGGAAGAACACCCCAGCATTATGAACATCCTCCTGTAATGATGGCAGCAGGAAGACGTGTCACTGATTGTTAGGGCCACCCAGTGGTCATAGTAACCAATGACTGCAAAGGAGGAGGACCCCTGACATCATTAGTTGCTAGGATTGCCCAGAGCTCATTTCTTTCGAATGTTCTGTGGTAACACACAAGCACTAAAGTACACATCACTGGCCATTTGTGCTGCTTCCTCCCCTCCCTGCTTGGGCTCTGCTGCACAGGGGATTGCAAGAGGCTGAAATTGGTAAAATTCTGTCATATACACAGTTTGCATTTATATCAATGCATTTAATAATATATTAATGTATACAGAGTTGCATTAAAGCTGAATTTTAGGCAAATATAAATAAGAATAAATATTGTAGCTCTGTAATGCTCTGCTCATGCTTAATTGAATTTAAATAAACCAAGCATTTAAAAGTGTAAAACAGAACTTTTATTTTTATAACCCTATGGGTTCCCTCATGAATGCAGTTAGATGGGCAGATACAACAGATCTGTCGCACATTCTCTATAAAATGTATTGAGAAGATAACATAAAGCCTGTTTCACTAGCTCAGTGAGTGCTTATGCATTAACTATTTATTATGTAATTTCTTATCGCTAACTTGCATTAGCAAGAAAAAGCATGAGAGCTAAATCACTGCCAGTCACTATTAAATGACAAAGAACAGTGTCTTTTTAAGCTCTGTCATACAGATAAAGATTGGTAGTTTGAGGACAAATGACTGCTCTCAAAAGTAAGTACCGAGTTACTATTTCATCTATATTATGTATAATTTAATGGAAACTCTTTTATAAATATTGCTTCCTTGTAAGTATGCCATCCATAATAATGCTGTAAGCATGGCAACCATGACAATACCATTTCCTGCTCGTGTGACTAGCTCACTGCTTTTCCCAGCAACGTTTGTGTTATTAGAACCCTGGGATTGGTCATGTGACTGTAGCTGGCAGACCCTGCCACTTTGGACTTGGAAGATAAGAAGTAAAATTCATGCATCAGTTTCAGCAGGACATTGGCTAGTAACACCCTGCAATAAAGCTTTCTAAAATCCTTGCAATGTATATTATTGACCTGGATGGTTATCTAAACCCTAAAGAGGATCTACACTCTGAAATATGTGCCCCAACAAAGGCAGGCAGAGGGCAAACGACTAGTCCCCGGTATGTAACGGTCTGAGCTGATATGGCTTTACCTGATATGGATCACAACTGCGGAGAGAATAGTGCCATGGAATTCAAGGTGGTTATATCAAGTTGAGGATGGATGCAGGTTATCTACGCATGTTAAAGGAAGTATTGAAGACATGTTGCAGTGCCACTGTATTGTATTCATACAGTCTATAATGTCTCTGGTGAAATAACTAAAGTTCATATACTGATGAGCGGGTGGTATTACTCCATACACCCTGATCATGTGTTTAATATGAAAACAAATCGCAGGTAAGTTATCAATGTTACAACATACATGTCCACAAGTCTTTTCATGGAATATCTTTATTACAACTCAGAGTAACTCCTCTGAAGGGTAAATGCTTTTACCCTGAAGTGCTTCATTATTAGTAGCAAGTGTGAATAATTGTACACACAAGGGTCTATTTAAAAAGCTGCCGGCTTTTCACTTCAGGCTTGTACGGCAGATTTCAGCTGTATATCTGGTGATTGACAGCAGCAGTGGGCGGGTGCAATAGCTAGTTTGCTATTGGCTATTGCAAATTGAAATAGCCAATAGGAATCTAGCTATGCATTCCTATGGTGACATTTTTTTAAATTATTCTGATGGCAGCCAACGGCTCGATGTCAGAATAAAAAAAAAAAGCAGGGAAAGGTTCACTCTGCTCGATCGAGCATCGTAAACCTCTCTTGGAGAAAGCGTTTCTCTCCTGGGCCGCCAGGAGCCGCTATCTAATAGCGGGGGACTCCCGGAGCGCCCGGGAGAGTTGGGCTGTCTGGAGATCAGTGTCCCTGGTTACCTGGTAACCAGGAACGCTGATCTCTCTGCAAGTGGCCAGAGCTAGCCGTAAGATCACCGCTAGCTCCACCCAGCCGTCAGAAGCAGGCTGTCGGTCGGCCGCTCGGCCAGCTTCGGCTTTCACCTCGGCTCAGTCGAGCCAAGGCATATGCCTTCAGCTCGACGGAGCCGCTCGGGCCCACTTCGAGAGCTGTACGGGCTATAGTGAATAGCCCGTACAGCAGCCCTGTACGGGCTATAGTGAATAGCCCGTACAGCAGCCCTTCGGTTCAACTGAACCGAAGGGGTCCTGGGGCCAAAGCTAGGCGAAGGATCAGCTGAAGCTACGGCTAGATCCTTCGACAGCTTCATGAATAGACCCCACAATGGTATGAATGTATATACTTGCCGTTAGTAGCGATGGATGAATTGTTTGTGCTGGTATCAAGCAGTTAATCCCATAGCCGTAGATCAGCAAGGAGTATGCCAGAGTTGAATCCACTATGCAGGCAGGGTTCTGTGAGCTCCAAACAAAGTCCAGTATGGAGATGACACAGGAGTGAATCATTAGGACATCCAGGCTAAAGACAGGCAAGCTTGCTGACAGAGTCCAGGATGGCGTGGGTCTGCTGTTGAATCCACAAATAGAGATTTCAGGATGGAGCGAAGAGTTGCACAGAGCGGGTGAGTGCTCAGCATCGCAACAAAACACGGAGCAATTCAAAACCCCTGGTTAAATCTGGAGCTGTGTGACACCGCTGGCTGAAAGAATAGGAGCAGAGTGACACAGCAGAAGTGGGTGGTGCTGGATGTTGTACCTGGAGCATGGTCAGGTAAGTTTATCACACACAGTAACCATCAGGGGTGCATGTGACAGGGTGATAATGCAGAAGAACATTTGAAAGACAACCAATTATCTGAACTCACCAGGTATTATTTTAATACAAGCTGCATATTTAAAAAGAATAAATATAAAATAACATTAACGTTTTAAAGTTTGGGTATAGATCTATTTTATGCAGAGTTATACTTTATACTAAAGAAGAACTCTAAGATTTAAATATGGGAGTGGGTTAAGGGTAAATAGGAGCATTATACTTCCCTGTGTTTCTCTTAGTGAGGGATGAATCTGCCCAAGTTCAATTTACCAAGGGTTCAGTAAATGTTGTGCAAATGTTGTGGGCACACCGAATCTTGGAGGCAAATCCCCATGAAGTCTATTGGGGGAGCAAACCTTGTTAAATTCTGGCCATTTTGGGGGCTAATATGCAAACAACTGTCAAACAAAAAGCATGGGAAGCTGGGCACTGCCATGGGGAACATATACCAATGCAAACATTTTAAAAAAAATACTGTACACCAGGGAGAGTGTTAAACCAATTCCGTGTGCCTGCAGAAAGGTGCGTTGTTAGCTGAAGTTTGCCATCTGTGAACTTTAAATTTGAAGAATAAAATAGATGAATTGGGAATGTGCAGGTCAGTGTAATGGACACAAATATACTTACCTCACCCCTTCTAAATAGGTTTAAAGCTTTAATTTTGTCTTTAAACAACAACAGAGTGTAAGCAGAAATTTGCATTGACATCTACATTTTAGATAAACAATTACTCCAGTTTTTAACCACGGATATTTTACATTATATCTTTAGATTTTCTATCTTTAAAATCATATTTTTTTGTTATAATATTTCATATACAGAAAGCATATCCATGTATATGCTATAAAAACAGTGCATTCAGCTTTGCTCTAAGAATTTCAAATGAAATTCTAAAACTGTATTTCACACTGTGTGACTTAAGAAAAGTTTTTGTTAACTAATTTTCCACAACTTTCAGTTAAACTTAATTGTCTCAGCTGTCCAAATGTGTTTGCTGTGTCAGTTTAAATAGTCAGATAGATTTAGCGAGGTCTGTTTTTACAGAAACAAAGCACTTAAATACTCTGCTTATAAAATTAAACGATAACTAAAACTTTTTTTGGTTTTACTTCTTTTTGGGCCACAGATCTACGTTCACTAATGTACTCCTGGGATGCAAAGTCATAATATAGCGAGCTGTAGCGGCAAAGGATCCTGACTATATTGACCGGATCCACCCCCGCTGCCTGATTGACAGCTATCTCTGCCTCTCTAGAGCCAGAGCCAGCTGGGCCGCCTTCTCCCATGTCTGCCCCTTCTTTGAGTGCTGGAGGAATAGAGAGAGGGGAATCCCTGTGGGGTGCAGCGACTGATATAATTAAGTCATGCTTTTTCTTAATATTACTCACATTAACAGATTACCATATATCCTAAAATGGGAAAAATAAGAATTACCATCAAATAAGTCTTTATTTGTAGTTTTCATATCTTGATGATACAATCGTGTTCAAATGCTTTCTTTGTTCTAAATAATCTTCTTTCAGGAAGGTGAAGTCTGATTGGTTTCTATTATGGCTCGTCTATCAAGTAATTCAAGTAAACACGTGCATGCAGCTTTGTCCATTTCAAGAAGAAGCAGACAATTCAAGAACTCTGAGTGAATTCACCTGAATTGTCCACATCTCTAGTTTTTGTTGGTTACTGCCCTATGAAACAAACCTGCAATGGATAATAATGAGCCTCCTTGAAATACTGAAATGCTATCACAACTCACACTTCTTATACAGCTGTTGAAATAATAATATTAACATTTAACTTTAAGGGGACGCACAAGGTCAGAATGTCCTAATTTAAACTAACTAGTTCAAAAATGGATCTTGTGCTTCCTTAGCAACCAGCCTGCCCCATTGATTGCTTGATATTTAATCCAGCCAAGTCATTTAAGGGCATGATACATTTCTAAATCCATGTAGAGAATAATTTGGCATTGAGTGCAGCTTGCAGTGTGATCTGGCTGACAGCATCCATAGGAGCATAGCTAATGTATTCCACTGCAGCTGTGGCAGTCAAATGCTTTATAAGAGTGTGGAGCCTTCTGCCTCTACATATACAGAGGCAAATGTTACTGGGACAGCATGGATAATAGAAAAGGAAGCTGTGATATAAAATGTATACTATTTTCACTGTGCCTTAGGTTTAGTACAGATTTTGAAACAGAGAAAAGAAAGATTCTAGATTTATGAATTATTTACTTCCAGCCGTGAAGTGTGCAAAGATGTTGAATGCTGCCCCCATGTACAATTACTGTGTACTTGATTTTGTTCCCTTTTTTTAAGCATAACAGCTCTTTATGCAAAAATACTACCAAACAAAAACTGTAAACACAAAAAATCAGTAGTGCCCTAAATGATGCTCTATATTGATTTAAAGGAGAACTATGTAGTGAGTGAAAATCACTCATCCTCATAGTTCGAGCCGACGCGTGACAATGAAACTGTCACACGCCGGCTCAATAGATCGGGAAAAGAGCGGACACATACTGTCGCTCGCTCACTACTCGATCATCTCCCTGCAGAGAGCCATGACTGTCACTCACGGCTCCCTGCAGGGATTCCCTCACTCCCCTGTCTGATCCTCTAGCGCTGACTGGTGGAACGGACGGGGGAGGGGCCAGGTACAGCTGGCTCTGCCTCTAGATAGGCAGAGCCAGCTGTCAATCATGCAGCTGAGTGGATCTCGACAGTACTGTCAGGATCCGTCCCGGCTGAGGCGATCTCAGTATACCAGAAGCTGTAGCTCGCGGTATACTGAGCTTTGGGTCACGGGAGGACGCTAGTTTGTGTCCTCCCCATGACCCTGGGCAGAATTATGGGGAAAAGCACTGACCCCATAGTTCTCCTTTAATTCATTTTAAAAAGTAATTTAATTAACAGAATTTATTGTGGTGATATAGCCTTTGACTGATGTTGTTACCCAAAATAGTAGGTTGAGATAAGATTTACTATATAAGTGTTCAAACCGACAAATATTTAATTATGAGTATTCAAGCAGGATATTTTTTTTCAAGCTCAACACAAAAGCAGAAAATGTATTGGTATATAGTGATAAGGCATAAATACAGTGAATAAATCAATATAACTACCAAACACAAAGAAAAATAATCAAACATGCACAGACAGTGGCATGTACAGTCAAACATATATAAGTGCTTTTAGGGTATACCTGTATAATTACCAGTTATTTTCACATGAGTGCCCCATTCTCTTGATCCTAAAAGACTCCCTTTTCCCTCCTAGGATTGGACTGATATAGGGCTTGCTCCCATAGACTTACATGGAGTGGCATGGACTGATGGCTTCCACGTACTAAGGTAATCAAATTAGAATAGTCCTCTGGAGATTGGATATTTATCAAATGCCCTTTGTTACAGCATGCAACATCTTTCTACCAAATCTTTAATGACTTCAACTGTACTAATATTTAGGAAGGAAAACTAAAATGTGCAGCTATTTGTAGGATATCCCCAGGACAAGATTTGTATCATTACTAGGGTAGTCTCCTTATGGCTTATCTAACTAAAGCTGGTCATACACCTATAGATTTTATGCAGATTGTCTATGGTCAGATGGAAAAAGAGAAACAGATTCTTCCATCTACGCTAAACTTTGTGGATGGAGGAATCTCCCGCTGGACCAAGATTCAGTATCTTGCTAGTCACGCCGGCTGTCTGTCAAAATACCTGAACAATCCGACTGGATGCAGGCATTGTTCAGGTGTTTTGAGAGCCAGCGGGGCCGACTAGCAAGATATTGAAACTTGGCCCAGTGGGAGATTCCTCCATCCACACAGTTCAGCGTAGATGGAGGAATCTGTTGCACTTCTATCTGGCCATAGAAAATCTGCAGAAAATGTGTAGGTGTATGGCCAGCTTAAAGGGATGCTTTGGTGCTGTTAGCCAGAGACGAAAGAGATTTTGCACCCATTGTCCAGAAAAAAACATCCTGGAGCCAGCCAAAATGCACCCTATTGTTCTTGCCCTAAACATCTGCAATTAACATGATATCCTGCAGCTTTTATTGTAAGGGAATTATCACCATTTCAGGAAAATACAAACAGACAAGATATTGAGAAAGATCACACATATATAGATTAATTAAACTCTAACTAAAATCTACAGACAACATTATTTACATTTGCTAATGGAGATTTCACATAAACCTCATATGTCAACAATGACTCAATACAATGTCTCAGAAGATCTCAATACTATCCCACTTCAACCTCTTCCTTACCGCTTTCCTTTCAATCTTGCACCCCTTTCATACCTACTACTCCTCATCTTCTTGTCTTTCTCCTACTTCCTATGCACAGCATGCGTTTTTTCCTATGCATACCACTGCTCCTCACAATTGTGGCTTCTCTTCTTAAACTGTATTCGCTTTACCCCCCTCTCCACCCCACAATTCATTTATTTCTCCGTCTATCCTACACTCTCCCTATTACTGCACTCATCACCTGCTGCTGATTCTAAATCCACATGCTAAAGTTACCTCCAGGACACTGGGGCATGCTCGCTCATATAAAACTCCCTCTCATCTCACTTCTCTGACACTTCTGCTTCTCCTGACCTCTGGGGATATCTCTCCCAATCCTGGCCCTCTCTTTTCTAATACTCACCCTACAAACCAGCACTGCCTTTCCCCTGGCAGCAGCTGCAATCTGCGCACCCTGATTTCTATTCTCCTGCTTCCTAGAACCAGCCTTCCTTCTCATGTGCCCTCTGCAATGCCCGCTCTGTCTGTAACAAACTCACTGCTGTCCACGATCTTCTTATCTCAAATTCCTTTAACATGCTAGCTGTTACTGAAACCTGGCTTCAGGATTCCGACTCTGCCTCTCCTGCTGCCCTCTCGCCATGGTGGCCTACATTGGATGCACTCACACAGACCCAATGGACGGAAAGGAGGTGGGGTGGGAATCCTTCTATCCCCACAATGCAGTTTTCAAATTCTGCTTTCACCTCCCTCTCTATCCCTCTCCTCTTTTGAAACCCCTGATGTCTCCATAAAGAGGACCTGTCACATATTTTGCTATCACATAGGGGGGTTTTATTAGCCCCCGTATTTGATAGCAATAAAGTTTAGTTTCCCCCCAAAAAAATGTAAAGTTACACATAAAAAAATTTTAAAAACTAAAACGTCACAGTGAGAGCAATCATTCTAGGGCCATCAATCACTGATAACACTAAACTGATGAGCGGTAAAAGCTTTTAAAGCGTCGCCTATGGCCAATTTTGGGTATGCGATTTCGCAGGTGCCCAAATTGCAGCTTGACATGTTTGGTGTCTATTTACCCGACGTGACCCGGTCTTTTATATTTTACCAAAAAACTGGGTAATAATACATGTTTCTTAACATAATGTAAAAAAAATACCTTTTTTTTTCAAAATTTTCAGTTATTTTTCCTAATTATAGTAAAAGAATAAAACCGCAGTGGTAATTAAATACCACCAAAAGAAAGCTCTATCTGTCCCCAAAAAATGGTATAAAATTAATTTCAGTACAGCGTTGTATGACAAAATAAATGTCAGTCAAATTACTGCAGCACTAAATAGTGAAAAAAAGCCTGGCCAGGAAGGGGGTCTAAACACCTGGTCTTCAAGCGGTTAAAGAGGAACTTTACCCATATCTATAAAAAAACAACAAAGGCACCTTTAAAAAAAGTTTTGTAATGACAATCTACAAACAGATACTACTATATTTTGCTTATCTTATTTTTCTTTTCTTCCCCAGTCTTCTGATAGTGGCCATTTTTACTAAGGGCAGGTTACTAGATCTCCCTTTACTTCCTTGAATTCTGGCACATGTGACTAGGACATGTGACCATGCACATCATCTCAGGGGAGGAAAATATCTTCTCCTTACATCTCATGAGACTACAGATGATATTTCCCAGGATGCAATGCTTGGGCATGATTACATCATTTGTGTCAAAGTGGACCAGGAAGTGCAAAAAAAGGAATTGTAAGTCAAATAAAAATAGGTTTCTTTACCTAATGAATGTAAGATGATTTTATATCAGCATGCAGAGCTGTATGCTAATGCACTTTTTAGTCAAAGATAGTAAAGGTCCGCTTTAAAGTGTATGTGACCCTTCATTCTCATATCTCATTCGTGTATTCCCCTGTCAGTAGTAAGTCTTGTAAATGTGATGTATCTTTTTCAACAACTAATCTCAAGAGCAAATGTCTGGTTATCCTGCCAGTCCCCTTGCCTTCCCTATTTCTTCTGACCATGTTAAGCATGGAAGTTAGATCTGTGTTGGTGTGGTCAGTTTGCATCCCATTGTTTGTAACCATGAGCTACAAGATGCTGTGCTGATGCACAGTGTGCCTTTAGTTCCACGGTCAGTCATGCTGGTATAGGGAATGACAAATGCAGTAATATATTCAAACTGCAGCCCATCAGCTTGTGGCATCACATGATACATGTCTAGAGTCAGCCCTCCCTTAGTGACTGACAGTGGCTCCCATCAGCAAAAGAGGATGCAGTGAAGAGGAGAAGTCTGTCAATGGTCTCCACCCCCACCGAGATCCTGATGCTACAGCACTGCAGACGGTCCAACGAATGCTTGTAACCATTGAAACAAAAAATATATGTGTGGATTATCTTTTATTAAAATAGATTTAGAAATGCGTTTTAAT
>NW_017307732.1:165321-193684 GCF_000935625.1 Nanorana parkeri
TTTATCACATATGGTGAGTGCATAAAGTGGTTCTAAACCCTCCAGTTTTTTTGCCTATATCTACTGCTACCAAGCAGTAGATATAGCAAAAGGTTTTAAAAAAAAACAAAACGCTTTAACAGCGCTTTATACTTACCTTGTTTCGGCTGCGCGCTCCCGTCCAAGAAAACGAAACTGCTCCGGCGGCCGCAAAGCATCTTGGGGCGGGCACATGCGTAGTTTGGATTCTCGGCCGAGAGACGAGCAGAGACACACCGCTGGATCAGAAGTGACTGCTAGCAGAGAGGAGCCGCTGCACCGCTGGTGGAACAGATGAAAACATGGGGAAAGAAGATCGGATTAAGAGACATAATTTAAGGTAAGTGCTAACATTAACATAAGGGGAGGGAAAAAAATTATCCTTTAATGTCACTTTAAGGACCAGTCTTGAAGCCATTTTAACAGAAAAAAGGACACACTTTTATTTAATTAATAAAGTAACAGAAAGATAGCTTTCTTCAGCAGTACAACAAAGGATGCTTGTATTTCAGCAAGCAGACAATAGAACAATGTCTCACCAACTCATGATTGTCACATATATTCCATGTGACTCTTCCACACATTCCTTGTGTGTTACACAGTGGTAGACATGTGCGGTTCGTTTCGTTACGAATCAACATTCGTACGAATTTTCCTGAAATGCGTAGATTCGTAAGCATACGAAATCCGAATGGCAGTTTCCGAATTTATATCCGAAATACGAAATTCCGTTAACGAATTTCGGATCCGAATTTCTTTGAAACAGGAACTAATATTACCCCTGTAAATGAGGTTGAACAACATGACAAGATTTTTTTTAAATCCGAAATACGGATCTGCTGCTGATCTGGGTTGCATTATAATACACAGGCAGGAAATACGAAATTCCGTAATTGCCCGTTATATGCTGAGAGCGCAGAGCCGCTCCACAGCCGGGATAGACAGTAATGTTGAGATCCACCCCACTGGCTGATTGACAGCTGGCTTTGCCTAAAGGCAGAACCAGCTCTGCCCACCCCCTCCCCCTTCTGTTCCTCCTGTCTGCTCCTGAGAAACGAAAAGGGTGGATACCTGTGGGGAGTGGTGACTGACACTCACCACTCTCTGCAGGGAGAGAATTGGGAAGTCAGCGATCGGCAGTGTGCGATCGCTGACTTCCTAATCAATAGAGCCGACCTGTGACACTGAAGCTGTATTTTCACTCACCTCATAATTCTCCTTTAAAACATCTATTAATAGAAATATTTATTCTCTTTAAAGCAGACTGAGATGTCGGGAGAGTACTTCTAATTGATTGATTGACTGATCTGTTAGCAAGAGGTTTGACCTATGGTGCACACATCATTTTCAATGCAGTCATTTGTTTTTGCAATTTTTTATATGAATCTAAGAATAATTGGGACATAGGATTGAATAGAAAAAAAGTGATCAGATGGGTCATACATTTTCAATTAATTTTCAGTGGAGTTGAAGCATATGTGGCATAATCAAATTTTTCTTTCACAGGAAACACTTTGACTACAATTCATTTTTCTATTGAATCTAAAACGGCCTGTCAGTAATATTGCACACTAGCAATAATTTATGTTAAACATGTTGTGTTTATTATGCTTTATTTTAATATGCTGCACTCAGGAATTAGTGTAATGTTGTTCCAACTAGATTATTTGTGCCTAATAATTCATTTTATTCTACCATTTAAGTGGACATGCAATGATGAAAAATGTACCGCTAACAGTTTGACTTGAGTAAAAATTGGATGACGTGTAAGTGCGATATAAATATTTTATGTTATATTCTCTCCTTTCTCTTCTGAGAATAGGACACCATGGCAGGTGTCATGACACCAAACCTGTAGTGGTCATCCACAGTGATTTTTGTCTGTGATGTACACTGGGATATTTTTGCAATGTGAAAAAAGTAGTACAGTTATAATCTGTGCAAGTAAGTTAAGTTTAAGTGGTTCATATAAGCATGTCTTTTTTTCTTTTTGTGCTTGGAGTGACTTACCCTATTCAGTCATTCATTCCTCTGATAGGTTGGCACAGGTAAACACCAGAATTTAGCAACGACTTGATGACTTGAATTATAGATTTGCTGCTAAGGGTCACAACGCACTGTATAACTTTGATATGTAGTATAATTTAAGGAGAAACCCACACAAACACAGTGAGGGCAGTTACACTTCCTTTATGAGGTTATGAGGTTATTATGCATCTTTAAAACCCCAGCACCCAGAGTTGCAAGCTATTACAAGTGTATCTAAAGCTTTTATTTTTAGATATGAATAGAGTGGTGAGAGGCCAAAATCACTCTAAGGATTTTATTGTTTTATGTTTCCCCGATACGGAGATTCACTCTCTGTTATTGTCCTGTTACCATTGTCACCGGTAATGAAAGTGAGGGTAAAACCAAAATTTTTAGTAGCCACCAGAACAAGAATATAGGGGAATTCTTTCTATGGGGGCATGTTTTGCCATGACAACTGTAAATTTCCCCCACTTTTGAAAGATATGCTCTCACTTCCTGTTAGGTTTACAGGACAGAAAGTGGAGGGAAATTTCCCTAATGAGATACGGATGACAAAACAAAAAACAGCAGCAGTTTTAACCATCCCCTACTCTATCCAAAATGAAAAAAAAACTTGATTTTAGATGCAGTACTTTCTCTTGCCTTGACTATTGAAACTCCCTCCTCATTGGCCTACCTTTACACAGGCTATCCCCTCTTCAATCTATCATAATGGTTGTTGGCAGAGTTATGCACCTTAGCAACCATTCAGTGTCTGCTGCCCCTCTCTGCCAATCCTTCCACTTTCTTCCGCTTACCCAACAAATAAAATGAAAAACAACATACAAAACCACCCACAACCCCGCTCTAAGCTACATTACCAGCCTCCTCTCGCAATATCACCCAAATCATCCTCTTTGCTCCCCAGACCTCCTGTTTTCTCGCTCCCTCATTACCTCCTCCTATTCTCACTTCCAGGGCTTCTCTAGAGCATCATCCAGCCTCTGGAAATCCTTATCCCAATCTGTTTGGATATCTTCTGCTTTGCTTTTGGGTGTTCCCTGACAACTAATTTCCTTAGGGAAGTCTATCCCACCTCTACCTAACAAATTAACTTTTACTTTCTTAATCAGCGAATCCCCCATAAATAATGTCTTTTTATCACTTGCCCCTCCCTTTAGATTGTAAGCTCTTATGAGTAGGGCTCTCCTAACCCCCTTATACCGAAATATATTGCAACTGTACTATCTCAATGTTTGCTATAAAGCGCTGTACAAGCTGTTGGCTCTATATACATTCTGTATAATATTAGTAATGCTTTAATGTCCTGCTGTGTATAGGTGATGGGTCAATTACCAAAAAGCTACAGTTTAAAAAAATATATATTTGAAATTGATCTGCTTAATGTAAAAACAAGTTTAATGTGTAAATATAATTTTTTTATTTTACAAACTCTATCTAGAACTTGATCTAGAACTAAACATAGGGAAGTCACATTTGTTCATTAAAAATATCAGGCTCTGCCTTCTGCTTAAAGTCTATCTAAAATCAAAACTTACATTTTTCTTGAATTTGAATAGAGGGGTGAATGGGAAGAATCTCTGTCAGGTTATTATTGCTGCCTGTACTATCCTTTTTTGTCAAGGAAACTGCAAACCTTGAGTTGAAACTAAAACAGAAATAGAGCATGAATCTTCCAATGGGACACTTCTTTCAGTAAAAACTGTGTAAGAGTTGGGTTAACTCACTTTGGAGCGATTTCCACTCTGTTCCTGTTGTGTCTACAGTACAGAAACTGAAAGAAAAGCTCTTGAAAATATATTTCCCACACAGATGGAAAAAAGCAATTCCCTACTCTATCTAAAATAAAATAATGTTTAGACATCAGTTACACTTTTAGTACAGTGATTGAGTTTTACTGTTTCTCTTTCTCAGGGCCCATCAATGTGATCAGACTGAATTCTATAATAGCGTTTATTACATATGAATCTTGGACTTTTTCAGCAAGTGTACTTTTTTTTCTCATCTCTGACATGCAGCCATTAGAGGGAAAATGTGGAATTGGTTTGTGAAATATTATGATAAAAATATGAGATGGCACACAGGTACCAAGTCCCATTAAAAACTAAGTTCAGGTAAACTTTGCAGAACATGTACTCACTATAAATATACTGTACTTTACAATTAAAGCTAGTACACATGCATAAATACAAATACTAAGGCCAATTTAGACTTGAGCCATTTAATGTGCCAGCATGTCTTTGGCGGGTGGGAGGAAACCAGATTCATTGGTGAACACCCACACACACACTGGGAGAACATAGTCTTGCACAGTTGTATGTGCTCCCCCTCCTGTACCAAATTTGCTTACGCTGGTTTTATTGAACGCTTTGGGACTCATCTTCTATCTCCTTTTTCCCCAGTCTGCCTGGTCTTCCTCTTTCATTTACTGGATTTCAGTTCTTTAGATCAGTGTTCCCCAACCCCTGGGGCGCGGACCGGTACCGGTCCGTGGATCACTGCCGACGGGCTTCACAGTGAGGGGGCGGGTCCTGTGACTCACCTCCCCTTCCGGCCATGTCCATAGTAACAGGCGGCGGGAGGGGAGGTGAGTCACAGGAGACGTGTGTGTCACAAGCCACATTGTTAGGGAACCAAGAAACCGGACAGAAACTTAAATGCAGGTTAAAAATAAAAGACGTTTGGTGAGAAAAACAATAAACAAAAATGGAGCAATGGAGGTAGTCCAGGTTATAGTCGATGCTAAGCCAGAGGTCAGATGCCAAAGTGGGTATTCAGCTGAACTAGGTCAAGAAACTCTGAGAGCAGAATGAACGGAAACAAAAGTTGAAGTCAGGAACCAGGAGATCAGTCAGCCAGAAGCAGGGTCATTTATGGAGATTAGGAAAAACAGTTGAGCACTTGATAGATCAGAACACACGCACAGGCGGAGAATGAATGGAGAAGCTTAAGGTTAAATAGTGAACTGATGTTTGCATCATCACTCTGAGACAGAAGTTTTGTTAGTAGTTGCAGAATGATGACGTTTACAGGTTTGGTCAAAAGAGGACGCCAAAGAGGAACAACAAAACAAAACTAATTCAAGAAAACCTTGAATTAACCACAACAGACAGGTGAATATTCTGTTTACTTGCTAACATAAAACGATAATCTGATCCCATTATTTTATTATCAGCATATGCTACTTGTCACAATAATACTGCTGGACACCCTGTGTTCATAGTGATTCATGTGTTCCGTGTAATCTTCCTCTTTGTTCCTGGAGATTTCCTGTGATTCCTCATTTTCCTGTGCTTTCATGGATCCCAGTGGTTCCTGTGCTTCCTAAATTCCTTGTGTACCCCCATGGAATTCCTGCTTGGCAGTTCCCTCCTTGCTGTTCCCTGTATCCCTGCTTACTCTCAAGACTCTAGTGATTCCCTGTGGTATTGCTGTGCATTCACCTGTGAGGAGTGAGTGGCCATACTTGTCTGTCTGCTGATTGCTATGCACTTGTTGTGCCCTCTCTTAACTCCAATGTGTCCCCTATCTGCCCTGCTCTCACTCTGAGTCACCTCCGCTCTATTCTCTGTGTACCTGTTTCCGCATTGTCCTTGCGAATTCCTTCCCTGCACTGTGCCGTTCTTGTGTCTAGCATTGTGCCCTTCCTTGTGGGCATCTCCTTGTATGTTCATTCCACTCTCTGGGAGTCATCTTCTGCCTTCCTTGGGCCCTCCTCGTGAGTATGTGTGTGTGCAGTTTTCCTCCCTGTACATGCATCTCCTGCATGCATCTTCTTGTGCATCCTGCACCTTCTGCAACACCTCCTCCCCCGTGTGTTCCTGGCACTGAATCCAGTTCCCCTGTGCATGCACATCTCCTGCATCTTATTGTGCATCCTGCACTCTCTGCAACGTACATTCCCTGTGTGCTCCTGCCACTGAATCCTGTACCCCTGCGTAGGTACATCACCAGCATATATCCTGCAACACATGCTCCCTGTGTATTCCCAATGTGTATCCTGTACCCCTGTGTAAGCACATTGCCTATGTGCATCCAGCAATGCACACTCCCTGTGTATTTCCAGTGTATTCCTGCCACTGAATTCTGTAACCCTGTGTACGCACATTACCTGTGTCTATCCTGTATCTTCTACAATGCACATTCCCTGTGTATATCCAGTATGTTCCTACCACTGCACATCTTCTGTGTGTATTCTCCTGTGCATCCAGCACCTCCTGCAATGCACGCTCACTGTGTGTTCCCTATGTTTACTTGCCATTAAGTCCTGTTTCTGTCTTGGATCCCTGTGGTTCCCGTTGTTCTGTCAACTGTGTCTGCACAGGTGTGTTAAAGGGCTGCAACCTGGGAGTTGCCGTGCCATACACCATTCTCACCATCAGAGGCTCTGGAGAAGACCAGGCTCTTCCTAGATCCTGCATCTCCGGGACACACATTTTACTGTGCAGACACTCTTCTCCTGGTCCCCCGTGTTTAGCACAAATAGTGTCCCTTCAGTCCCCAAAACCTGCATTTTAGGCCTGTTTCCTGCTCTGTACTGCTCCGCAAAACCCAGAGCTAAGGATCCCCAGTGCCCCAGTTCCCAGATCATAACATTACGTAAGTCTGTATAGTGCAATACCCATCAGTTTCCAGCCCAGAAGGTTCCAATTCTAAGGGCCAACAGTTATGCAATCACATACACATATCCCAGAAGTGATCCTGTCAGAATCGGAAATTAGTATATACACTAGAATATTTTTATTTGCAAGATGAAAACAAAGCACTCAGAGGATACAATGCCAATCACAAGGAGAAGGTTTTTGCCTGCCAAAATGGCCTGCGTTTGGCATTTTGAATTCACTATTTTAAATTCAATAAAGCATTTCCATTTTAGTAACATTACAAATGTAATTGTTGCTTGCCGTTATGTGTAGACGGTCTACTTCAGTGAATGAACTAATTACCTCGAAGTGTAATAAAAAGTGATTATAATAATCAAAACTACTTCAAAAGAAAAGCAAAACTGAGAGGATCCATGTAACACTGTAAACTTGTTCCCTGTAGAGATAAATGATACTTGCAAAGATATACAAAAAATCTTATGAAGAATAACATTTGTCTAATAGGCTTAAAAAAATGCACAGTATGCCCTAAAAATATAAATGAAGAGTGATTAGAAAAAATGTACAGCAAGTCAGCTCTTTTGATATATTACATTGTTGCATAAACAGCAACTCTTTCTTTTCAGAAAAGTACTACTTGAGTGTAAGAGCATTTATATAACGTTAATCTTTTCAGAAATCAATAAGCTAACATATGCAAAATAAGCGGGTAAGAGTACAGATGGCAAGCCAGAAGCAGCAGTTCTTATTAATTAAGAACAATAGTTGCTGTTTTGATGTCAAATGGAATGCAAAATATTTTAAAAATCAATTCAGAAGCATTTCAGATGTATTTAGAGACTCCCTTTGGGTATAACTTTTCACAGCATTTAAGGATCACATGTGGGTTGAAAACAAATACACAATTTATTACATGCATTACAGCACGCTCAGCCAACCGTCATCAACAACCTACTCCTGAGGTTACACAGCCCTTGCAAATGTCATCCAGTATAAGTCAACCATGTATGTTAGTACAGGAAATAAAATCAAAGCTCATTCTTTCAGGAAATCTATCCCAGTCCATGTTTTGTGAGGTTTTCAGTGCCTGGATAATGGTTACAATGGGTCTGAGATATAAAAATTGGAGGAGGAGAAAGCATTGCTAAAAAAGCTTAAAGTGTATCTAAAACCAAAACCAAAAATGTAATATATTGCAGTTTACCAATCCTTAAGTGTGGTAGCTGCATTCACTTTCTTTCTTTTTAAGTAATAATTTTTTTATTGGGTTTGAATGTTGTAAACAAAAAAATACATTTGACATTTGACAAGGGTGAAGGTAGGTAGACAAGATCTGTTAAATACAAGAGCAAAGTGACATATCAGACAGGTCAAATGAGGAGGGGTACATCCCCTAGGGGCTCAACTGCAGATGTAAAGCTAGGTATATTTGTATTCAGGCCCTTGAAAACCTCATATTAGGATTGGGAAGGAAGGGAGTGGGGAAGGAGGGGGAGGGATGGGGTAGAGAGGAAGGGGGAAGCGAAGAAAGGGAAAAAAAAGGAGGGTGGAGAGAAGAGGAAGATAATAGAAGGGGTAGGGAGGAAGGAGTATAAAGAGAGAGGGAATAGAGAGAGGGAAAGGTTCACGAATTAAGCAATGTCTCAACTTTTTAGGTTCCAAGATTTGTCTTCCAGAGTGTGAAGGGGGCAATTGTTTGTCTCATAATATTCTCATAGCGATTTGAAATGATCTGACTTCATGTACTCAAGCCAGGGCGCCCATGTGGTATCAAATATTGCATGTCTATCTTGCAAGTGGGCCGTTAGCATCTCCAGGTACATGATGCGGCATAGCTCTCCAATCCATTCCTTTACTGTAGGGACTTTGGTAGAGTTCCAGTGCCTGGGGATAAGAGAACGGGCCGAGGATATGAAGAAGCGGAGTAGATCTTTTTAAAGTGGGAGATGGAGCCCGGGAAGATGGAAAGTAGGGCGATTTTGGGGGAAGGTGCTAGGGCGGAACCTGTGATCTGTCTGTAGATCTCAAAAACGTGATCCCAGAAGGGTGTGATCTGTGAACAGGTCCACCAATTGTGTAAGAGGGTACCATCTTGTGAGGAACATCTCCAGCAAGCTGAGGGAGAGCCGGGGAAGATGCGTTGTAAGAGACTGGGACAGTGATACCATCTTGTCAGTAGTTTGAAGCTCGTCTCTTGAACTGAGGTAGCTAGGGATATTTTGTGTGTGAAGATGAATGCAGTTTTGATTTAGTCGTCGGAAAGTTCCTGAGCGATATCACGTTCCCAGGCCCTCACAAAGTGTGGACACAGAGGAGATTGTAGGGAGGTCAGTAGTCGGGTATATTAAGGAAATGGTGTGAGTGGGAGGGCTATGCGCTAGGCAGAGGGCCTCAAAGGAGGTTGGGGTATCATGAAGGTCAGAGCGGGAGGATAAAGAGAGGTAAAAGCTTCTTAGTTGGAAATATTGGAGCCATTGGCCCGGGAATGAGCCTCCTTCAGGTATTAGGTCAAGTAGAGGTTTGATGCCAGTGGTAGAAATAGCTGTAGAAAAAGGGGAGGGTCGCAGTACCGTCCATTTTAGGAATGAGGAGGGGGAGTTCCCCGGAAGAAAGGAGGCATTGCCTTTGATAGGGGTCATTGGGCCTGTGTATCGCGAGAGCCTGCCATCTTTCTTTCTAATTAGGGTGGCTCCACTGAGCAGACATACATTTAAAAAGCAGTTAGTCCTAGATATTCCCCTAGGTAGTGAATTAACAAAATTATTTACTTTACACAAAAACCTATCTTCAAACAGATCCTTCAATTTTGTATGTAACTGTATTTTTTATTATAAAATTGGAAATAATAGGAGTAAGGTACTGTAGCCTATACTTTCTTTGCATAGGTTTTAAAAAGAAGTTAACAAAGAGTCAACTGGTTTACTCCCACAACTTTATCTGAACAATGGTACATACAGATTTTGGATGCTGAATCTTTGATATCACTTATCCTTTTATCCATCTTTACCCACCTTCTTTTCAGGGTAGTACATTATAACACAAAATGTTTTTCTGTGCTAAAATCCCTGTTTCCTGCACAGCTTGGAGGTTCTTCAACCATCTCGCTTCCTATTACAAATAAGCCATCAAAGGCCACCAAAATACAGTTATTAGAGTGAAAAGCTCAGCATGGAGTCAGCAGGTCACATTTGCCTCTTTGTCACGAGTGACACCTTTTTATATGCAGACCCTCTTGTGTTATGAACTACAAAAAAGCGAAACTGATCTGCACTATCCTAAAAGTGACTTCTGTTATGTTCTTTCCCTACCACCATTATACAGTATGATATATCATACTGTATAAGCTGTTCACAATTGGGTGGAAAAGAAATATAATTTGAAATACATCTGTTTAAAATAAACACAGTTTGGATGGTATTTAATTATTTAATAATAAAATAAATATCTTAATATAATAAGCCAGGAGAAGTTGATAAAAATCTTGCATAATGCTTTTTAATAATGATTTATTAAATGTATTAGCGGTGTCTTAGAGGGATTCTATTTTATTCTATATTTGGTTTCATTGGGACTAAAGTTCCCAATAGTTTTGGTTTCATTGGGACTAAAGTTCCCATAGTTCTAACCGACCTGTGACAATGAGACTGTCACAGGTCGACTCAGTAGATCGGGAGGTGAGCGAACACATACCGGCGTTTGCTCACCTCTCAATCCTGTCACGGTTCTCTACCGTGACAGTGGATGGGCTGGATTCCCCCCTCCCCGCTCCGATCCGCCAGCGCTGACTGGTGGAACGGACGGAGGAGGGGGCAAGTACAGCTGGCTCTGCCTCTAGATAGGCGGAGCCAGCTGTCAGTCACGCAGCTGGGCGGATCCAGACATAATTGTCGGGATCCGCTTCAGCTGCAGTGTCTCAGTATACCGCAAGCTACAGCTCGCGGTATACTGAGCCTAGGATGACGGGAGGACACTAGTTTGTGTCCTCTCATTACCCTAAGGAGAACTATGGGGAAAAGCCTTAACCCCATAGTTCTCGTTTAATTGATTGATTGCCTGTTAATTATAGAAATCCAGTGTGTGACCCTGAGGACTGATTTGGTCAATCTTAATGTATTGAAATTATTTACTGAAATGAATAAAGTATGACTGGTGCCCCATTAAAAAGTCCATTAACCTGTTGTGGCTGAGTTTAATAATCAGGAGTTATTAACAGATATCAGGCACTGCAATTATTATGTAAGAGTATATGAACAGACCACACTATCTAGAGAATTCCAATACTTCAGACTTTATTGAAATTCACAGCAAATCCAGTGTAACAGTGTATGTAACAGCAAATACTAGTACTGCAAACCCCCAACCAGCTACAACCTCTGACATGTTTCACCGATAGACCTCTATGAATGAGCCTACGGGTGAAACATCTGAGAGGTTGTAGCTGGTTGGGGGTTTGCAGTGCTGGTACATACACTGTTAAACCGGATTTGCTGTGAATTTCAGTAAAGTCTGAGATATTGGAATTCTCTGGATAGTGTGGTCTGTATACTACTACATTCCAAAGGGGAGATGCACCTATTAGACAAGCACCTGGGGAGTCCTGATGGCGGCTAAGGAATTGGAGCGGTGGGATTTCTTTTGGCTTTATACTGAAATTGTTATATTAGACACACTCCGTGGCCACCTGTCACACTGTCCTGGTATCCGTGACAGATTTTCCCTTTTGTCCAGTTTCAATATCTGATTTTCCCCTCTGTCCTAGGTGCTTGGCTGTCTGCATCTGGAGATTTACAGGGCTGCAGCCAATCTTCTTGTTTCCTTCCCTATTTAGGTTCACCTCACTTGATGCTTAGGGTTCGAGCAACAAGTCTTCTCCTGACGGATCCTCCTGTGTTCCTAGTGCTATTTCTGGGTCACCTGTGCTGTATACCTAGTTGTGCTAGTTCCTATTTTTTTCTACATTGTCCTTTACAGCACCTTCCTCATGTCTAGTACTGTTCCTTCCTTGTGGGCACCTCCCTTTGTGTCCATCCTCACTCCCTGGGAGTTGTCTCCTTCCTTCCTTGGGTCCTCCTCATGTGAACTCTTTATACAATCTTCCTCTGTGTACGCACATCTCCGGCGTGCATCTACCTGTGCATCCTGCACCTTCTGCTAAACATGCTCCCCGCGTGTTGCTGCCACTGAATCATGTACCCCTTGTGTATGCACATCGCCTGCATGCATCCTGCACCTACTGCAACACATACTCCCTGTGTGTTTCTGCCACTGAATCCTGTACCTCTGTGTACACTCATCTCCTGCTAAACCCTCCTGTGTATCCTGCACCCCAGTGTTACACTCATTCCCTGTGTGTATCTTCTGCCTTATCCTGCTGTGAACCAGTAACATGCTCCTCGGGTGGAATATGTCTTTTCCCCGTGTGTTTTGTACCAGGTATCCCATTGCATTTCGGACAGTTCTGTCTGCATGGGTGTTTCCGAGGGCTGCAACCTGAACGTTGTCTCTCCCCACAACATCCTCACCATCAGATGCTTTGGAGAAGACCAGGCTCTCCTTAGACCCTGCGCCTTTGGCACACCCATGTTTAATGTGCAGACATTCTATTCCTTTTCCCCTGTGTCTGTTCCCTCCCCCCTTGTGTCCCTTCCCTCCCCAAGAACTGTATTCTAGGCCTGTTCCCTGTTCCAGACTGCTCCGCAAAACCTGGAGCTCATGATCCCCTGTGCCCCAGTTCCCAGACCGTGACACCACTATAATAGAAGGCCCAGTTTAGTATACACTTTTGTATCACCTTTAATCCTAATTACCAACACATTAAGACAACTTCACCAGCATTCTATAGCAACCTTTCTCAACCAGAATACCGTGACACACTGGTGTGCCTCATGTCTTCCTCAGGGGTGCTGCAAAATGTTGGGGTAGTGGGACTCTGATGTGAAGGGGGGATTAAGACTGATGTGAAGAGGGGGCGTGTCTGGGACGTGTTTGTTAGAGCTCCGTGCACACTACCCGCAACACTAGCATCCCGGACTCAGACTGAAGCATAGCCTCAAACCCCTGAACATGAGCACCAATAAGAAAAACATGTGAAGCGGGGCTTCTAAAGCCTCTGCAGACATTAAAAAGTACATGGCCTCGGACCGTTCGAGCTTGAATACGTCGCACGGTGCGAATCAGACCGGTACACAAGCCGTATACTCACCACATTCCTCTCAACGGAGACCGGACCTGGAGACTTCGTACCTCAGCTCGGAGCCAGGTGATGAGCCGGAACAGAGGAGCGGAGTGTCGACAGATGAGTGGATGCGTGCCCTCCCCACTAAGCAAGACCTGGCAGACATGCTCCTCACTCTCGAAAGCTCCCTGAAAGCGGAGATACTGTTGCTTAGAAGTGAGGTCTCACACCTCCTCCATAGAGTGGAAGAAACTGAGAGCCGATTGGATGCACACGCTGCTGCCATAACAACTCTGCAAACCCAGCTCCAATCGGCAGTTAAGATACAGAGGGATCTCGCATACCGCATGGAAGAGCAGTACAACCGTGGCCATCGTAACAACTTGCGGGTAGGAGGACTCCCTGAGGCGATAATGGATGTAGACTTGGCGGTCACCTTGAGGGATACCTTCAACCCTATAATGGGCAGGACTCCTTCCACACCGCTTCTATTCAACAGGGGACATAGAATCCCCTGCCCGCGGGGTATGCAGGCTGAAACACCTAGAGATGTGATATGCCGACTGCACTACCACGCGGACAAAGAAATAATCATGATAAAACTGCGAGAGAGACTGCATGTAGAACATAATGGGGCCCACCTACAAATTTTCTCTGACCTGGCCAAAGAGACTCTTACTAGACGTAGGTCTTTACGCCCGCTGCTGCACCTGCTTCGTTCCAAAGACATCCAATACTGATGGGGGTTCCCGGCCTGCTTAATAGCTAAGAGACAAGGCAAGACATCAATCCTCCAATTCTGCGAAAGCCTGCAGGTAAAAGCTACCTGACTGGAACGACATGCTACAAATTTTTCCACCACTGCAAGACCCACAATGGAGGTCAGTAGGCGCTGCTTTACCGTTGGCTCAATAAGAAATGGGAAAGCGGAATACGTTGTAAAAAGACCTCTCCCGCCGGCTGACTACGGGATGGACTAATAACGAGACGTTGGTAAATATGCTTACTGATAAATTTGGATATAAGGATGCAATACTAACGAAGCGAATTTTGCGGGTATGTGCCGGTCCTGGTAGCCATGGAGACAATAAGGGGCTCTGGCACCATGGACTGCTTAAGACCCGGTATAACTGGCAGCACCTTAGACGATCCTGCCACGCAACCCGCAAGGTATAGATATGGTTCCAAGAGAACCGGTTTAAGTAAAGTAATACCTCAGTGTATTTTGATATATAACACTGAAGACCAAGACGGGGGACCTTTGCCCCGATTCTTTTCAAATTTTATATGTATGTTTTTTCCTAATTTGTATAACCTTAATACCCCAGTGTTCCCCCCCCCCCTCCTCCATACCCCATCACCAATACCTGGTCATAAACGATAGGCAGGAAGAAAGCCTCAGAAGCCGCCATGGGAAAGGGGCGGATTGGGTACTTTCAAATGGCGGATATCAAACTAATCAGCTATAATGTACGGGGGCTTAATACCCCCTCTAAACGACACGCACTATACAGGGAACTGAAAATACTAGACGGAGATATAGTGTTTCTTCAAGAAACACATATAGCCCATACCTCACAAATTAAATTGTATTCACGACACTACCCAGTATGGTACTACAGTACGTCACCATCTAGCAAACAAAGTGGGGTAGCTATCGGATTCCATAGACGCTTGCCAGTCAACTTACTCGAAATGAAAACGGACTCTGCCGGGAGATATATATTCATATGGGGGGAGATAGGGCAGCAGACTTATACCCTTGCAAATGTATACGGCCCAAATCAATCCCAGGTCACTCGTATTTAAATCAAATAATAAACTCCCTGATAGATTTTCAGGCAGGTATAACTATACTCGCGGGGGGACCTCAATGTCCATATGGACCCATTTTTAGATTCCTCTTCTGGCCAATCACACATAACATATAGACAAATCTCTAAACTTAAAACACATTTTCATAAACTACAACTTATGGACACCTGGCACATATTACACCCATACGATAAAAACGACACAATTTATTCACCAGCACATAATATGTACGCACGTATAGATTATATATTTATAGAACATAGACACTTGGATTTACTTCGGGAAGCTAATATACAAACAGCCACGATATCGGATCATGCCCCCATATCTATCTGCCTGGAGAGACCTGGTGAGATTAGACCCCCATACAGATGGAGACTCAATGAACCGCTATTGGCTGACCCAAAAATCGAACAAACTATAAAAGAAGACCTTACCTTATAGTTTAAGGAAAACGAGACGGAATCTATCTCCCAGGGATACTATGGGAAGCCCATAAGGCAACGATACGGGGAAAATTTATAGCACTAGGTGCACGTAAAAAAAAGGAACGCACTCACAAAATCACAGAATTGACGCACAAGATAACGACCCTAGAACGAGCACATAAACAATCCCTAGCAGAAGCTTGCCGCCAGGAACTATTTGAAGCACGTGAAGAGCTACGTAAGGTACTACAAGTTAATTATACTAGATCAATGAATTATATGTCCCAACAGACCTATGAATTTGGAAATAAGCCAGGTAGGCGATTGGCCCGTATTCTGCGAGCACGCCAAAATGCTGGATTTATTTCTAAAATCAAGAACGCAACTGACTCTATCACATATTCCACAAAGGAGATAGCCCAATCCTTTAAGGGATACTACGCTAAACTATATAATGTGAGAACTAATCCAACTAAACAGTTTGAAAAACGACATGACAACTTTATCCGTAAGTACTTAGCCAACCTTAGCCTCCCTCAAATTGACCAGACTACAAAGATGTCCCTAGAAGCCCCAATATCAGAAATGGAATTGAATGAGGCTATAGCTACTTCACCAATGGGAAAAAGCCCTGGGCCAGACGGGTTCTCACTAAAATATTATAAATCTTTCGAAACTATACTTATACCCTATCTATGCACATACCTAAATACCTTCCCCACTGGTAGACCCCCTGAACCTGCTACATTACATGCACATATCTCAGTCTTTCCTAAACCCGGTAAGGACCCAAGCGTCTGTAGTAGCTATAGGCCCATTTCTTTATTAAATGCTGATATTAAGTTATACGCAAAAATCTTAGCCAACCGATTGGCTCCTTTATTATCCCATCTTATTTCAGCAGACCAGACCGGGTTCATACCGGGCAGGGAGGCTAGAGATAACACGCAACGGGCACTGACACTGGTTAATCATGTATCTTTATCCACTCTGTCGACTATGATTCTCTCAACCGACGCTGAAAAAGCATTCGATAGAGTCGATTGGGATTTCTTAAACATCACATTAGAACACTTTGGGCTAGGCCCAAGAATATTACACGCAATTAAGACACTCTATTATAAACCCACGGCACAAATTAAGATTAATGGTAGCCTCTCCCAAGTCTTTGAACTCCACAATGGCACCCGTCAGGGATGCCCTTTGTCACCACTTTTATTTGTATTATCCCTAGAGCCCATGCTCATCTCTATTAGGAATAACGTTAACATCAAAGGAATTGAGGTCCAGGGAAATGAACACAAGATAGCAGCATATGCTGATGATATTCTCTTTTTTGTGAGACAGCCCAGAACAACAATACATAACCTCCTTAAGGAATTTGAACAATATGGTATGGCATAAAATTTTCGTATAAATCTACACAAATCAGAAATCTTGAATATTACAGCTTCACCGCAAGAATGCCAATATTTACATAGTATGTCACCATTTACATGGAAAACACGTAAACTGAAATACCTAGGCATAAACTTGACTCCTAAATTCTCAGACTTGATGACGTATAACTATATTCCACTCCTGAATAGCATCAAAACAGACCTGTCGAGGTGGACAAATGATCGACCTTGTCTCACCTTGACAGGCAGGATTAGCGCTGTTAAAATGAACGTACTGCCAAGGGTATTATATCTGCTGCAAACAGTACCTATCCCCCTACCAGAATGTTACCTAAGGACCTTGCGTAAAGAGGTCGATAAATATATCTGGAACCGATCTAGAGCCAGAATCTCCCGACAGACCCTTTATAAGGACTAGACAGGAAGGTGGACTGGCCCTCCCAGATTTTAATCTATGTTACTATGCTGTGGCACTTAACAGGGTAATAGACTTGACCTACCAACTGGGGAGTAAAAAGTGGGTCGACTTGGAAACTACATTGGCAGGTCAATCGCTATCGACGATACCCTGGATTCCACCAGAACATAGAGAGCTGCTGAACTCTACCTCCCCATTGACGAGGTCCACCCTAACCATATGGTCAAAATTATATCCCCAATTAATTGGTCCTTATAACTCTCCATTACTGCCCATTCGGGGTCATACATATTATTTTCCAGGCCTATTGGACAATGGCCTACGACACTGGTGTACCAATAAACTTTTTAAACTACATGAGGTTACACAGGAATCAGGGCTTATTAGTACATTACAACAAATACAGAACAGGTTTGGTACTAGACCTTTGGATAATTGGCGGTACTGCCAGTTACACCATTTTATATCCTCCCTCCCTAAACCACTTAGATCACTAAAAAATGTATACCCATTGGAGTCTATACTGTCACAAACAGACCCTCCTCCACACGGCCTCTCGCAAATGTATAAAATATTATTAGCAACACGGATGTCTCAAGAACCGCCATATATAGCAATATGGGAGGCAGATTTGGGTAACACTTTGACAGACACACAGAAAAAGCGGCTCCTCAGTCTTAACTCCACATCTTCTATCAGTACCCATGTAATAGAGGCTTCATTTAAGTTACTCGCTAGGTGGTACTACATGCTGGACCGCCTCCATGCAATACACCTGTCGCATCCCTCGGAATGCTGGAGGGGATGTGGCCTTACAGGCACCCATGGGCACATATGGTGGTTTTGCCCCAAGATCAAACCTTTTTGGACACAAGTTATCCACCTGATTACCTTAATAACGCGCTTTCGCGCCCCTAACGATCCCTGGGCCTGCCTGCTACACTTAGCGGAAATATCACCTACAAAATATCGGAAATTGTTACTACCACACCTATTGAACGCAGCTAAGTTCCTTATTCCTAAATACTGGAACACCGCCACGATACCTACAATCACAGAATGGATACAGAAAGTAGACTATTTAAGCCTGATGGAGAAACTCACCTTAGCAAGACAGAACCGTTTATCTATATATGAAACCACATGGGCCCCATGGAACGCTTTCAGGACCACATCCCCTCATTTAGTAACTATAGTAACCTGAGACGCATACCTATAATTTGCCCAATAGAATATAAGAGACCGTAAAACGGAACGACACTGTTCTAGGAGGCAATATTAATATTAATATAGGACAAGGACGCCTGCTTGAGAACTTTCCAAGCTTAACCTCTTTGACCTGCCCCTCCCCCTTTCATCCCTCATTTTTATTTTTCTGTTGCTGTTGTCGTATTGCTTATTAAGTCTAAATCGAGCTCATTTAAAACTGTAAGTGATGGCTTAATAACTATGTACATTGTAATGTAATTGTTTATTACTTAAAATAATAAAAATTAAATATGGAAAAAAAAAGACTGATGTGAAGAGTGTTCCTGATGTAAAATGGGAACTCTGATGTGAAAGGGGGGCTTCTAGTGTGAAAGGGGGGCTCCTGATGTGAAGGGTAGGACAAATCTTGAATTGAAGGGAGCACTTTGATGTGAAGGAGGAAACCCACTTTTTGGGGTGTTTTTGCATGGGGTTGAGAAACACTGTTCTATAGCATGAAAGTTGACCATCCAAAAAAGATTGCTTGCCCATGTTGATGGGTGGTTCCTTGATGGTATATTTAAAGTGGCATTAAACCTTTCTCTTTTTTTATTTGTAGACATGGCGGCACCCCTGTGGGATTCAGATCTTTAAAAAATATATATATATATTTCAATTCCTTGTTCTCTAGCGGTCCCTGCAGCGCTTTCCCCCCTGCCTCCTGCACGGGCACCTCCATCAGCTAACTGCTGCTATGGAGGCAGTCATGCATGCTAGTTCCCAGCCGTGGCTGTGTGCGTCCATAGACACACACAAAGCCCAGAGTCTGGCCACGCCCCTCCTCTCCACCCTATCGGTTAATTGACAGCAGAAGGAGCCTATGGCTCCTCTGCCCTCAATCTCCTCTCCCGCAACCAGTTCAGGAAGTTCAGGACCGGCAACGGTTACAAGCGGCGCTGACAGGTAAGTTTGGGGGGAAGGGGGACACAGAAAGGTACAGCGTAGGGATGTTCAGATACCAAGTACCGTACTCAGTACAAGTACATGTACAGATACTTTTCCAGCTCCAGGACTAGACTAGAGAAAAATTCAAAAGATAGGAGGCAGCTTTCATTTTTAAGGAGCACATGGAGCTCCTGGGATTTGTACATCCTCATTTGAATGCATTATTTTTTTTATAAATATACAGTATATAAGTGATGCACCGTTACAATTTTTCCAAGTACAAGTATTTTATACTTGTCCAAGTACTCACAGATACAAGTACTGATGCATTTTTGTTTATTATCATGTGACAGTTTTTCTAAAACAATACAGACTAATGATTTCAGGACAGTGGTGGAGCACCAGAGCCAGGTCCCAGCTGCAACCACTGCAACCCTGGCAGTTCCAGTGAAAATGCCAAGTATCGGCACTGGTATCTGAACTGGTATCTGAACCCTATGCCTAGTACAGGGCATTTTTTACTTTAATGCAGAGAATGCATTGAGGTAAAAAATGCCCTGCCTTTAATACTACTAATACCATACCAAAAGCAATACCACATATTGATCTATTTCTGGCTACCTAAACAGCAGGGAAACATGACAGGGGAAAAAGTGCTACTTAATTTTGGGTTGAACTGCTCTTTAATTATTACTATTATTACATACTACATCCAAAATCCAGTCTTGCTTCCTGCTTTTCCCAACAAAATTAATCTATCTGTAAACACCCCCCTCTCCAGTATTTGGATCCATTGCTTCCTCTTTTCTTCTTTCAGTCTTGTGGTGGAACCTCACTCTAGAAAAGTAGTAAGCATTTAGGGGGTATCTTATTTAGCAGCTTTAAATGGGGTTTGAATTAGGATCCACTTTAATTGTAATAATTGCCCCTCCATCCTCCTCAGTTGTCTCTCTTTCTGGTTTGATGTAGAAATATCTATAGAAATCTAATATTTAACTATCAAAAGTGTTATTATGCACTAAAACCTTCATCCAATCTCTAAATTATCTATTTTGAAAAGATAGTATAAAGGAAAAGTAAACATGAAAAAAATCATTCTGGATTTAATCAATTATTTTGGCACATAAGGTCCACATAACTGGGGCCATGGCAGGGGTGTGTGCATCTCTTAAATACATTATACAAGAAGGTGTTTCTCTTATCTCAGAAAGTCAGGAGGTATGTGTTATCAGCACACCTTCATCTTCTTAATAAGATCCAAATCGGACTCTTTTCACTTTCCCCAACAGGTACACTTCTTTTCTTTGTCTTGATTATACATGTTAAGTTAAGCAACACCATGTTGTATTGTATTTTATGACCTGGGGTAGAGAAAACATACTGCTTTCACTGACAAGCCAAGTGGTCAAAGTTGCCAGCATTTCAAAATAATTAGGAGAGACACTGGTGGTGTAAGGGACATGGTAAAAAACATAGGTTTGGCCAAAAAAGTGGGTGTGGCTTCCTAGATTATAGCTTGTAATGCCAAACCTTTCACCATATATTTTTTTAAATTTGAGACAATTTAAAGGATTGTCTTCATGTGCTACTGTGTGGCATAGGTGTCTCAACAGAATGAGGTTACTAAAGCAAATATTAAAAATCAGGTCTATAGTATGCACAATTATTTGTGTAAAGGCAAAACATGAGTGTTTTTTAAGGATTGCAGTTAAAGAGTGATTAACATTTTGGCATCCACATTCCATCAGAAGAAGTCTTCCAAAGTAGAAATGTAACACCTTTCACAGATAACAAAACACAGATATATCAATCAGAGGTGGTACTCTAGTGCAGGGCTCAAAATTTTAATTCCTAAGTTGCTAGCCAGGCCTTAAGAGTTACGCGCCACAAGTTGCCCCACCTAACCCCTATCCTGCCCCAGCCTTAACTTCGTCAGGTCAGTGGTGTGACACAGAGTACAGAGATCAGTAACAACGCCGAGTACAGAGACCGGCGGTGTGATGCACAGTACAGAGACCAGTGGTGTGATGCACAGTACAAAGACGTGATGTTGGGTAATGTAGCACAACTGGTGAGCGCTTAAGCACCAGTCTCAAAGCCACTTTAGCATAAAACAGAAGAGTCTTTTATTGCCTCCAGAGCAGAAACATAACTTCAACATTTAATACCAGTCCCGTTGTACTCCAGCAAACCGGACATAGTCACACCGACTCCAGGTTGTCACACATACTCTATGTGTAAATGGCTCTCTCAGCCTCCTCGGCTGTCTTCCTGTGCCTCTAGCACACCCAGCCACCTGGCTCCCCTCTGCCTTCTGGGTGGAGTCCCCCTGACTCCTGAACATCCCTGTTCCTCTTCCTAGCTGGAGCCCAGAACACTAGCCAGCACACTACCCATAAGTGCAGTGCACAGGTGTGCAATTAGGTGCTGGCCACTACTAAACAACAAACTGGACATGTCTGTTTCCAGGTCCAGGCCAGGGATCGTCTTGCCATAGCAATGGATGCTTTGCTGACTCCCTGGTTATCAGTTCAACCTGATATATACCTTTCCTCCTCTGAATCTCCTCCCTCATCCCTCTGCAGGATCAAGATGAGGGCATTCTAGAGATACTCATCGCACCAGGCAGATGTGGTACTCTGACCTCATCAGACTCCTGGCAAACTCTTCATGGGCTCTTCCAGACCACCCGGATGTCTTGTCCCAAGGACCAGTTTACCACCCTGCTTCATGGTTGCTGGCTTTAACAACATGGCTGTTGAAGCCCAGGGCCTAAGGGATAGGGGTCTAATGGAATCATTTATGGCTACGTTCCTTAAAACTATCATATCCTTCTCTCCCACTTAGAAGGCTTACTTCATGTAGTGCAAGTCAATTATCTGTGGAATGCATCCTGACTTTTCTTCAGTCTGGTCTGGATTAACAGTTGGCCCTCATTGTTATCATGGGTAAGATCTCAGCTCTAGTGATTCTTTTTCAAAGACCTCCTTGCCTCTCATTCCTTGGTAAAAGCCTTTGTATAGGGGATCACTTAGATAATTCTACCTATATACCAGTGACTCCATGGGACCTCAAACTGGTTCTGTCTGCTCTTCAGAAACCACTCTTTAAACCTTTCAGAGCTATCCCTCTGTCTGCTCCAACTCACAAAGTGGCCTTTCTCATTGCTTTTACCTCTGCAAGATGAGTTTCTGAGTTGGCGGCCTTGTCCTTCAAAGAGCCTTTTCTTGTGCTTTACAGACACAAGGTGATTTGTTCCTTCTACCTCAACCGGGATATTGTACTTCTATCACTCTGCTCCAATAGATCCAAATACATTTTCAATCTATTTAGATGTGGTAGGGCTGCTTAAGTTTATCTCTCAGCTACCTCTCCTCTTTTTTTGAATGACTGACTCCCTCTTTGTCTTTCCTGCAGGCCCCTAAAGGGGTTAGCTTGTGGGGGTTAGTCTAACTAATTGTAAAACATGGAGTTGGCAGCCTTCGCTATTAAAAATCAATACCTTCATCTGCAATGAGAGAAAGAGAAACACTACATGCAACATGACATGCAATAACCAATTACTTTGTTTAAAACAATACTTTGCCTTGTAGCACAAGTGTTTTTTTTTAATGAAAATGCTTCAGTTTACCTTACAAATACAGCATTGTTCAGTGACAACATTAATCCTAGTAAATGGAGTGCAAGTTCATAAACACAAATGGATTCTATTGTTACAATCCAGTAATAAATCATAGATGTTGATGAATGATAACGTCTGCACAAACATGTTACCATTGTCTTCAACACTATTAAAGACAAATAGAAATAGTAAAAAAAATCAGCACCACAAAACAAAATGTAATCATTGTTACCATCACCAGGAAGATTGTTATTAGTTACATACAGAAAGTGTTTATACTGTAAAGGATTTAGAAGTATTTTAATGGAGGACTTTCAGGTTTCTTTTGGCCTATACTGTATGACCATAACCATAAAGCACAGCTGTAACATTTAAACATGCTAAACTAGCTGTAACAATAAAATGCACCCATGGACATGGACTCCTTTGAAACAGTCAACTTCTATGCCACTACTTCTTTTTTTCATTTTCTATCTCTTTGTGAAATGTCTATATTTAACAACTTGAAAAAATAATGTGAAAGTTTTCAATAAAGTGTTTGGAGAACAAAATGCACCCAGAGGAGCCTTCACATACCCTCAGAGGTCTGGGATAATGATCCAAGTGCCATAATCCAATGATGCTCCAATAGGTCAACTCTTTTCAGTACTTCTTGTTTCACAGCCCATTGACACCTATGTGTGTGTTAATGCATGTGCATTAACAAAGCATTTTGAGCAGATTCCCAAAGCACCTCATTGCATGATATTATGCACCTGCACCATTTTTGACACATGTTCATTCAGGTCTACTATATAGGTGCTGGGTTAAATTTCTGGGTGTTTCCCATTTTATCAAAGCATGTGACTATGTTACATACAAAAATGTAGCTCCCCTGGATGCAAGTAATAAAACAAATGGCTCTAGAAGTACTCAAGAGGCTCCAAGAAACTCTTTCTCTCCTTGGGTAACAAATTGACAAAAACACGCAAGAGACAAGTGTAAACTGCAAGCTGGAGATACAACCTCAAGAGACTCCAAGGGTATCCCAACATCCCTAATTCTCTTTAGCTCCTTTGAGAGAAAACCCTCCTGCATACAGTAAATCTCCATTTAATAGCACTGAACAGCAATTTGTGCCTGCTTCCCACCAGTCCATGATTCAGTCAAATGGGGATCTTGTAAGAGAATCCCAGACTGCTAGCTGCAATACAATGCCCCCAATAATGTATATATCCTATCTATCTATCTATCTATCTATCTATCTATCTATCTATCTATCTATCTATGAGAGAACAACTTGTATATGATAATACAGGAGCATCTACTGAAATATCTAATGAAGAGATTTGTTTGCACCATTCCTAATCTTAGGGCTGATTTCACGGAATTTGCTAAAGAGCACCTGGATATTCAGGAATGTTACTACACCAACTGGAGCGTTATGATCCAAATAATCAAAAGAGTTTGTGGAGATGGAGATTTTAATTACATTTTTTTTTTTAAAAACAAACAACTATCCCAAATGCTTATATGCTGACTCCAGTCAGCATGGATATATATTTACTCATACCTGGCACAACTAATTTAAACAGTTTACCTGTCCTAGTTGTGGTCTAAGGTGTCAGGAGTGACCCAAGGGCCAACTTGAGGACTGTTATAACCACTTTGAACAGGCTGTGGAATCTGTTGGAGATATCACTAATTATGCCCTAACCCCAGTATTAAGATACAACTTCATCAGTAGACCGGGAGATAAAATCAGAGATAACTGATGCCTGCAAAACCATACCTGAGAGATACACATTTTTCCACTTCCTGCTGTCACTTGCAAATGCTATTGAAAGAAATCTAGCAGATTGGAAAGCACAAAACCTGAAAGGGTTTGTGTCATTCAGGAACAATGACACAAACAGGCGGGGTGCAATGACTCGTCACCTGATGACTCAGCAATGACTCGCTTCCTGATTAGCTGGGAGGCCGTTCCCATGGTTTTCGTCACTAGGTGACGAGAAAGCATGGAGCCTTCTTACTGGCTAATCAGGATGGATTAAATAAGACATACATACCTGATTTTCGATCCCACCTGGCTGCTATCCCCTTCTTCTCTGTGCCCCGGTGGTCTAAGTCCTGCTGATGTCAACACATCTAAAGCAGATTCATTCACCTGCATTAAAAATTATGACATCGAAGGACATACCACAGCTAGAGCAGGAGGGAGGGGGGCAGAAGTGAGTATTGACTGCCATGGGACTGAGGATCAGGTGAGTATAGTTTTCTGTGTTCTGGCCATAGACCAAATGAACAGTTAACCCTTGCAGTGCAGGAGTAGCCACACTGCAAGGGTTAATTTTGTTAATAGATGGAGTTCCTCTTTAAAGTATTTATATTTATCTCTCGATAATAAATCTGGTTCTTGACCCTTTTAGAGCACTCAAAGATACCTTGATCTGTGGGCAATGAATACTTCTTATAATGTCAAGGCAGTAGTTTCTACCCTATTCTTCTGCAACACTCTTCAGCAAGAGGATTATTTCGCAGCCCAACTTCTTTCAGAAATCCACTTCAGCAGAGAATGTAAGTCCTTGAAATTCTAGAACATCCCCAACTAAGGCAAGGTCCAAGCAGAAATCCTTCTAACCAGACATCCTCTCCAGGCAGGCCCGAAGCACAAGAGGAGAGAAAACGCTCTCGAAATGTGACTCAAATATTTATCATCTTCTCAAACCATACCTCTTAACAAGAACCTCAGGGATTGGTTGAGTGAGATAAATGATCATAACTTAGTGTTTGTCCTTCCCTCTGTGCTTACTGGAACTTTATTTACAGTAACAGCAGAAGCAATACGTCCACTGAGATTAGTTAAGACCTGCAGAGACAAAAAAAGTAAAGCAATAGCACGGGTTGATTACAGCCCTGCAACAACACTCTTTAAATTTATTTAGGGACACAACAGGATAGGAAAGCAGCCCTACACAATTTACTAATCTTCTTTGCACTCTACCTGACCTGACCAGCAGACCAGATATTAACCTTTACCATTGTGTTCTGTTCCCTGCAGATAGGACCCTGAACACAAGGCAGCAGTGCACATGTTTGTGTGTGCGTGTGTATGTGTCCTGAAAAATAATTTACTGCCTGACACTGACAGGAACAGGAATAGGGAACTGTATTGGAAAACAGCAGATTAAAGATTAAGGAAAAAGTTACACTAAAAATAATTGGCCCCAGTTTTTTTCTAATAAATCAGTGTCACAAATAAAAGCCAAGTTGTCTCCCAGGCTGTTGATGACTCTTTTATGCTGCTGTTGTAGACATCATCATTAATTTTAATATAATTTTCAGTTTTGTAATCAAGAAATTATGTTTTGTTAAATGTAATTACTATAATTGATTTTTTTTTTATGTAACCCTAAAGGAAAACCATCTATATTACATATATATTTTGAAACTGATGATTTATTGCTTTGATTTTATTATTTATATCAAATCTTTGTTTTAGAGAAATATTTAACATATGGCACACCTCTGACACTGGTGTAAGAGACTCTTATGGGTTTCCTAAAGAGCACAGCAGAAGATACTTATGCACACAGGATACACATGTGTATGAAGGCAAGGATAGCCATTTGGAGCCCCCTGGATGCCCATTGTACATGGAAGTCAGTGGAAGAATTGTGTGGGACCTATTGTCACTCCTATTCCACCAGGGATACCAACTCTATGTGGACAATTTTTACAGCAGCGTGCCCCTATTCAAACACCTTAGCCTGTGGTACAATGTGACCAAATCGGATTGGCTTTACTCAAAACCTAGTCCGCATAAAGCTGAAAAGGGGGTAGTCAGTCAGTTTGAGGAATGGGGAACTTTTAGCCCTCACATGGAAGGACAAACGGGATGTTTACATGCTTTCATCCATTCACCCTGACATCTCTGTGGAAATCAAAGGAAGATCTGGTCTGTTCCAAAAACCTCTGTGTCTATGAATATAATCTTCATATGCACTGCACTCCTTGGACCACAGGTATTGTTTTGTTTACCTTTTGTCCATCTTTCTATAACTCCTGGCAACTAAACATAGCATTGTGTATAATTCCTGGGGTTAGCCAAGTAGCAGTAAGCTTGCTTGGCTTGAGGGAATGGGGTCGCAAAAAAGTCTCAAATATGTGGTATCCCCAGACTCAAAAACAGTAGAAGAATGTGTTTTGGGGTGTAAAATAGACGTGTGCGATTAGTTTCGTTCCAAATCAAAATTCGGACGAAATTTCGGAAATTCCTAGATTCAGAGCATCCGAATTTCCAAAATATAACATATCCGAAATCATCCGAAATTTCGGATTTGGAACGAATTTCGTACAAATCCTGTGCGTGCACTGTTAACATTTAAACGGATAAAAACAAATTAAGAGAAGGATTTTAATGTCCCTTTAATAGTAAAGAATAGAGCACAGCATCCAGAAAAGATAAATGTGCCAATTCTTCTACCCCACCTCAAGTTGAAATTTCGAGAATTCGCCCAAATTCCGTATCCAAATTCTGAATCCGAATTCCAAATCCGACACGAATTCCGAATCAAATACGAATACGATTCACGAAACGAAACACATATCCGAAACTAAGCGAAACAAAACAAATGTTTAGCCGCTGCACATGTCTAGTGTAAAACTCAACATGCCTCTTATTAAATACCTTGAAGTATCTGCTTTCCAAAATAGGGTCATTTTTTGGATGTTTCTACTGTCCTGGCATTTTAGGGCCTCAAGAAATGCAATAAGCAGTCAGGGCACCAGGGTTGATACATTTCAAATATATATTCTGTAGTCTGTGGACTGTATAACTTTCAAACACTGTACTTAATATACACTTATTTGTTATTTTTTTTACCAAAGACATGTAGCAGAATATGTTTTGGCCTAAATTTATGAAGAAAGATAATCTATGTGCAAAGTTTCATTGCTTAACATATGGAAAACTGTTTCTGTTTTTTTTCCGGCAATTTTTCCTTTATATTGTAAAAAAATTTAAAAAAACAGTGATGATTAAACACCACCAAAAGAAAGTATCTGTCTCCAAAAAATGGTATAAAATTAATTTTGGTACAGCGTTGCATAGCTGAATAATTGTCAGTCAAAGTACCGCAGTGCTGAATACTGAAAAATGGCTTGGCCAGGAAGGGGGTTGAACACCCTGGTCTTCAAGTGGTTAAAGTTAAGTTGGGTAATTAAGTTAAAAAGGTGTAGCATTCAAATTGATAATTAAATAAGTGTTCTAAGCTCAATACATTAAAACAAAAGTTGGCCTTTAAGGAAATATCCCCTATGTGGAGACAGGCAGCATTGAAACTTTACCAAAGTTTCTTATCTTCTCTTACTCTATATGAAACTAAAATAAACATTTGGCTGGTATTGGGCTTGTATTCTTTTATTAAGTAATGACCTGGAGCCTTTATAAATGTTGATCACATAGCAACTACTGAAATGATCTTCCGAGCAGCATACTTGGGTCACTCTGCTATAGGGCATATTTGTGAATTGAACTGTGTTCTTCAATGATTATTAAAGACACTTCTATGTCAGCTTTAGCAAAGTGAACATCTCTGATGTGTGTTTATGACTTAGCAGGCCATATACTGAAGGTACTGAAGGTCAGAAAAGTCAATTAATAAGCTGACGCAAGACTGTGAAACATCAACAGTACATGGCTAGATGATTTCCAAAATATATTTTATATATCTATATA
>NW_017307732.1:193711-220718 GCF_000935625.1 Nanorana parkeri
TATATATATATAGTTAATGTTTTTAACTAGCATAAAATAATAACCAGTTAAAGAACTGGATTCAGGGTGAAGGTCATAGGCACAGTTATGTGGAGGAATAACCTGTAGCACCCAACCAAGACCTTGCTTTCAATCTTCACACTGGTCTTAAAAAGTCTATCTTGTAACTGGATTAGTAGAGCAATACCTTTTTAAGTAAAAGTTGGGAGATCTGCTGCATGGTTTGAAGCCAATGTAATTGTTCTCAGCTTCTACAGTTGTAAAATAAAATTTGCAGAAAACTGGACGTCCCTGAAAATTAGAATTTCATGCACAAATAGGATGTAATGAGGTCTAATTATATCTACAATTCCCATATACATTCGAGGGAATTTATCAAAACCGGAGCAGAAAAAATCTGGAGCAGCTGTGCATGGCAACCAATCAGCTTCTCACTTCAGTTTGTTTAGTTAAGATTTTAAAATGAGAGAGCAGCTGATTGGTTGCCATGCACAGCTGCTCCATATTTTGTCTGCTCCCGATTTGATAGATTCCCTTAATTGTTTCTCCATGTCAACATCTTGTTTACATGGTTAACTATTTTATACTTTGGAGTATATTTATAAACAGGTAATGTGACATTCATCAAACATTTACTGAAGAGGTACCTTCCTTGTGCACATGTTTTAGATTTAAATTTATAGTGATTGGTTTTGCAGTGAATGTATGGTGATTCAGTAGTATACGAACAGACCGCACTATCCAGAGAATTCCAATACTTCAGACTGTATTGAAATTCACAGCAAATCCAGTATAACAGTGAATAATAGTGTATAAAGCAACAAAAACCAGCACTGCACACCCCCAACCAACTACAACCTCTCACATGTTTCACCCGTAGGCTTATTCATAGACGCACATATTGCAGCACCTGGGGAGTCCTGATGGTGGATAGGGAATTGGAGTGGTGAGATTTCCTTTGACTCTACAAATGTTTGGTGATTGTCACATTCGCTAGTTTATAAATATGCCAATTTTAAGTATCAACAGGAAAACATGTAATGTAATATTTAGGTAATTTTTCAGTATTTGCTTTTCTCTATTGCTGGCAGACTAGTGATGCATATGAATTCAAAAGCAATAATCTGATTGATAACAGGAATACTCTTATTTTTCACAGGTTTTAATTTGAGCTGGGAAACTTGACTTGTTGTAAATCTGTCACCTTATGATGTAGCATACAAACCTTTTTGAAAGGTTGTACCAAGGTTTCATATACTATCCAACACAAAATCAATGTCCTTGATGTTTGATTCTAATGTTTTTACAGAGTAGGTGGTTTATTTAAATGCAAGCTCCACGTTGAATGTCCATAATGACAGAATGTTTATTTGCAAAGCTCCAACTATCTTTCTTAATATGTTACTTATTGTGTATATGTTAGAAATGCTACCATTATTGTCATGTTGAGCATACACTGGCCAATTCTGGGAGCTATTGATCAAAACCATGTTTGCATGAAATTGAATGTCCAGAATAATCTGCCACAGTATTGTCACTATACGACCAAATAGGCAAAATAGGGGTGGAAATCGATTGCGAACTCCTTTCGATTGGGATTGCTGTATTTTTACATCAGTTTTGACTGGCTGCTTGAATACATTAAACAACTGAAATATCAGGTGGCAGATTGCTGTGGTTAAAAGTTGATGAAAAGCTTCCAAAATGGCCACAGAATAGGGTATGGCCAGCATTAGATGTCCATGTGTTAAGTTGTAGCTAAACACAAGCCATCCAGTAATAGAGAAAAAAAGAACAAAGAAGAAGTTTAAGTTTACTACTTTCTGCCACCAGGTGCCAAGCTCTGGGCATCAAAAGCTTCTGGAGGCCTAGTTAATCCCTTCTATTGTACCATAGATCTTAAAGCCCAGAGGTCAGGCTCTACAGGCAGTAAAGTTTGTCAGAAAGGAGGACCCACTTCCTCTTACTCTCCTAGCAAAAGGAGGGACTGTCAGCCCTAGTCAATTCAACACAGGTTGCCAACAAGCATACAGGACCTTTCTTACACAAAAGTTGGGTTTCATAGATGCAATATCATGTAATAACACATGAATGAGGGACGAGTGAACTAGACAAGGTTTGGTTCTCAGGAGGTTCAGTGAACCCATCAAGAAGTAATTAAAGTCCATGGGAGGCAAATCTGGCAATTTTTTTCTGGACTTTTTCAACGTTAATTTACAAGATTTATTAAAAAAGGGCACAGGTAACTGGGCACTGCCAATGGGGACATGTACCGATGCAAAACATTTTTGTAAAAACTACCATTCAATGGGTAGAGGGTCTTTTTGATGCAGCTTGACGGGCAACATTGAAAATACACAAATCCTTTAACAAGCTTGGGGGATGCCTTAAAGCTTCATGTGAAATTACAGAACAGTATGAGTTAATCCTTTAAAAGTGACAAATAAACTATCACTGCTAAATAACAGATGCCTGGCTGACCTCTGTTTGAAAACAAACCTGCTGGGGACCCTGGGTGATGCATTGACCAAATATTGTCATTAACACTGTGACAAAGACCTTTATCTTAAAAAAAATCAAACAATGTCCCCTGATGTAAATCTATCAACAATCACATTGTTCAGTATTGTAGATTCACAATCACAATGATCCACAGCCAGGATAACCCACCACTCAACAATGTTGTCCCATCATCATGATGACATGCGCATGGTGATGCATCTCTGCTGCCGCTTCTGTCACAAATAATGGATGCCTGGTCATCTGCTGTTTCTGAGCAAGCCAATCCAGAATCATGGGTAACGTCAAGACCATATTTGGTCAATTACGTTTCTGTGACCCTTGGCTGATTTGTTTACAAACAGAAGCTAGGGGGTTCAGGAGTGCTAAACTGGCCTAATTTGGTCAGTTTGTTTGGTGATTTGCAGGACCACGAGCAGGCTGGGTTCAGGCTGAATGCAAAGCTCACCCCCCTACTCATGGAATAAACTATGTATGTTTATTTGAGAAATTTGAGCAAGATTGCAATAAGTACTACACAATCCATTGGAGTTTTCTCTAAAAACTGTACATAATAAATTAGCATTTTTCCAAATTCATCATTTTAAAGTATTTTACTCTCTTTGTAATGAATTCAAGATAATGGCAATTTGTAGTTCAAGGAATAGCACTGTTTAAAAACACTATTCATCTTTGTAGTAAACACAAGAAGCACTGCGACAGCAGATGATGTATATTGTTTGAGACATAAGTCATAATTAAAGGCTTCTGTGGATAGCAACGGATGTGGTTTTATGATGGCTACAAGATTTTCTTTTTCTCTGAAAAATCTAAGTTGACATTGTTTCATGATATTAGCTGATGACAAATAACTAACCAGATAACCAAAAAAATTAAAGGTCAGATGAAAATCAAAATGTTCAATATTAAGTAAATATGGTAGATTAAATTAAAATTGCATCCAAAAATGTTTTAAAAAATATATAAAAAACAACATATACACAAAAAAGAGTTAAAAGTTAGTTCCATAGCCAATAGACATGTGAAGGCTCTCAAAATTTGTTTCGTTTTGGATCGATTCAAATTTTTTGTTTTCGGTTTGCATAGATTAAAATGTTTTATTTTTTTTGCAATTAGGATCGATCCAAATTTTCCATTTTCCGTTTGCATCAATTCAGATCTTTCTGGATGGAGTTTATTATGTAGTTAAACATGAAAAGAAAACCATGTGGGGTCCCCCCAAATTCCTACTAGACTATTTAGGTCTGGTAAGAATTTTAAGGGGGATCAATGGGGAAAAAATGTGTGGGATCCCCCAAAATTCCTTGCCAGAGACTTGATTCGAGCAGCAGCCTGACAGAACAGGAAAGGCGGGGTCGGGGGATCGTGCGGCCCCCCTCTCCTGCATCATACCAGGCCACATGTCCCTAAGATGGGGCAGGGTCCCCATGTTGATGAGAACAAGGGCCTCTCCCCCACAACCCTGGCCTGGTGTTTGTGGGGGTCTGTGGGCAGAGGGGCTTTTTTATTTTCACATTTAACAATAAGTTAATTCCGCACAACATTCGGACAAAATTCAAATGTATCCAAATTTTCGTTATCAAAAAGTTTGGATATTGCTATTTTACCATTTGGAAATTTGGATGCATTCAAGATTTCAGATAAAAATCAGAATTCGGAAATTCAAATGTTTACATTTAAATTCGGATAAATTAGAAATTTGGAGTCATCCTAATGTCTTAATTTAAAGAACATTTTCAGAATTTGAATTCGGAACAAAACAAAACTCACATGTCTAATAGGCAAATAAAGAAACGTAACATAAACTGAATATGCCTTCTATAAAATTGACAATCAATTAGTTAAAAATCTGGGAGATAGATATCAACTGGATCTCCAGGAAAAACTCCCCTTGCAGTGCTATCTGCACATTTAGGTCTAGTAAATCTGAGTATAGCAGTTTTATTTACCTGATCCCTGCACCCCCAACAGTTGGTGCTCTCCTTGTCTCCCCTACACTCCAACAGTCCTTCACCATTCTCACAAATATGGCTATGGGCCCTGCATTTTAAGTGATGATGTCAGCAGGTCTCCAACCACCAGAACATAGGGGGAGAAGAGGCTGTGGGTGCCGAGCTTGGAGCCTGGGTGGAGCCTGTGTGATCAGGGATCAGGAAAGTAAGAATCTTTTACCCAGCTACCTCTATGAGCAGTTAACCCTTGTAGTGTGGGGGCACTACAAGGGAAGTTTTTTCCCCAGAGATTTTAATATGTAGGCCACAATTTAAAATCAGCAGTTAGGATACAAATGTTAATTTCACAAGTATGCATTACTTAACAGTAATGTTTTTAACCTATACCAATGGAAGTAATATATGTTGCTAGCTTTTGCCACTGATATCACATTGTGTGCAATATAAGTAGAACTTTGAATAATAGGACCTGCATGTTTATGCAGCCTCAGCCATTGTTTTACCTCAAGATAATGCATGACACTATTTACTAGGATTGCACAGATACCAAGTACAGTACTCGGTACAAGTACAAGTACATGTACCGACACTTTTGAGCTCCAAGACTACACTAGAGAAAAATTCAAAAATTAGGAGGCAGCTGTGATTTGTAAGGAGCACACGGAGCTCCTGGGATTCATACATCTCTGTTTTAATGTATGATTTTGTTTTTATAGATATAAATGAAGGGATGCACAGATACCAGTTTTGCGAGTACGAGTACTGGTACTTGCCGAGTACTTACAAGTACGAGTACTGCTACATTTTTGTTTATTGCCATGTGACAGTTTTTCTAAAACAATACAGACTAATGATTTCAGGACAGTGGTGGAGTGCCAGAGCTAGGTCCCAGCTGCAACCGCTGCAACTCTGGTAGTTCTCATGAAAATGCCAAGTATCTACACTGGTACTCGAAAAGTATCTGTGCATCCCTACTATTTACATTACATACATAGCTGTGTGATTTAAAAAAAAGATAACCATTTTAATGGGCCAAAAAAACTGAAACAAAAATAGACCATTTTAAATTTCATAATTGCAATTATGCACTCAAGTTCTCAAACTTATGAATTAAATAACAGCTTTCTGATTGCAACCTGAATATCTATTTCAACATAAGCAAATCTTACCAACTAGTTTGAAATTTGGTGCTTTTTAAGTATGTGCTTCAGCAAGTACAGTGACAATCAGTAAGTTCTATTCTGATACCTATTATGATTATTTATGTCAATTAAGTCTATGCCTTGTGTGTCTTAATGTTATCATTTCCTGTTAGTCCACTGAAATTATTATGGTTGGTAATCACCAGACCAGAGATTCAGCAGTAATATGAGGTTGCATGAGTAGGTTGTATGTGAGATTTGATCATCAGAGTTTTATTTTTAAAAGGTTAGACGTATTCAATAGCAATATGTAGGCCATGAACTTAATTTAGCATAGGTGTTTTTAAATGGCATTGTTTTATAAAGAATGCATTTTAATGGTTGGGTGTTACCAAAATGTCTTGAAGCATTGGTATGCACTCTCTGCTGTATAGAGGTATTTTATAAAAAGAAATACTCTGGAGAATTGAAAACCGCCTGACTCATTTTTCTGCTCACTGTTCATCCGTCAGGAATTTTTGCTGGAGTGTGAATTTCTTAGTTTCCTTTAAGTACAGTACTGTCAAGAGCACAGTCAAGGAAGATGGCATGAAGAATGCTAAGAGGTTATATTATGTAAAGGAAAAGCTGACTACTGTATTAGACTTTGGATGTTTCTAAAAAGTCCCTGGAAAATCCAGTAAAATAAAAAAATAACGATAGGCAAAAATAATAATGGACAAACATAGAAAGCACACATAACTTTTTAATTACAAAAAGAACAATATGCAAAAGAACAATAACTTACAACAGTCAAACAGGATTTGTCTTTCATTTAGTACATGGGTTCCTTGGTCCCCAGGGGTTCTTCCACTGTTGGAGCGGATTTATATACACCCAACAGTGGCTTTACTGATCCCCCTGCAACTTTTGCTTAATGACTTCCCTCTGGGAGATAGATATCAACTGGAACTAGCTCCTGCCATCACATTGCAACACAGGAGATCAGAAATGTGTCTCATCTGTCCTAGGAACAGCTTAAGATTAAAGCCATTTACAACTTTTCCTAGAATGACATCCCACAAATATTACTTAAAAAAATATTTGCGCTTAACCCATTAAAGGAGAACAATGGAGGGAGCGTGGCCAAGACATGGAGCTATGAGGATGTGCAGCGTGTGAGCTCCATGCCTCTGGACTGATATCACAGGCTGGTGTATAACAAACCGTGCGGTTTTGGGGCCATGTCTAAGAAGAAGAAAGGCAAGGGGACCCCGAAGTGCTCCCCTAAGCCGGACCTTCGCGGATTCTTTGCTAAATCTACCTCGGAGCAGCGAGCCATGGGATCCAAGATGGCGCCCACACGTGTATCTCCGTCTCGCAGCAGTCTGGCGGAGTCCCGTTCCCAGATGGCTGAGGATGGCGCCTCCTCTGCTGATGACCAGCCGACTGACTCACCACTGCCTACCCTCTGATTCTCCGACCGGACACCCCAGCACACCCCGGCCTCTCTGCCACTCCGGAGGCCCACTCCCCGATTTCGGGACCGGAACTCAGGGGGAGGTTTGTGGGCCTCAGATCGGACCTGAACTCTATGGTGGAGTGCCTGGAGGGATCTATGAGGAAGGAGCTGACCGCGGTTCGGCTGCAGGTACAGGGGGTGGATGAGAGGGTGACATCCCTAGAGACTACTAGGGCCTCTTTTGACTCACGCCTACAGGCGATGGAACAGATGCACGTTACCCACATGCAGGCCCTGAACAAACCTCCACCTTAAAGTTGACGATGGCGAAAACAGAAATCGCAGAAACAATGTCCGCATCCGGGGTATCCCTGAGGCCACCTCTGGGACAGATTTAAGGTCCACAGAGATTGCGATTTTAAACATGTTGTTGGACAGGGAACCAACGCACCCACTGTAGCTGGACAGGGTGCACAGAGTGTATGGCTCGGCTGCTCCGAGAGATGGATCCCCCAGAGATGTACTTTGCCGCATTCACTTTTTTACTCTGAAAGAGGAAGTTATGCGACAGGCGTGGAATAAGAAAACTGTTGATTTTGATGGTGCCTCCATCTCCTTTCTACCGGATCTCTCCAGCCATACGCTATACATGCGGAGGCAACTTCGTCCGGTGCATACAGGAGGCCGGGGCTACGTACAGATGGGGCCACCCATTCCACCTGCTGGTCAGATGGGAAGACCGCCTGTTGGGATGTGATCCAGTTCCGGTGCAGAATTGGCTGACCCCACTCCCAGACCGGGTGGATCCCCCACCGAGCAGCCAGAGGCCCAGGAGACAGAGATCCCGTAGACCTCAAAGTGACCCAAGTAGGGAATGGAATGGCCCTGCATCCAGAGAGGACTGACCTTACTTACCTAAAAGATGGGCCCTGGATTTGGGCACTTATTAGACTGCCGCTGTGGACATCCGCAGAGTGCCAAGGCTACCTCGAGGACTCCCAGATGGAGCCTGCCAAATGGCCCAAGGGGTACAATCCAGGATACACACCACCCCCTTGCCACATTACTGCTACTACAACCCGGGAGGCGTGATCCCTCCGCAGTCGAGCGGTACCTGTTGATCCGGCTGTTGAGACGCAGTTGGTTTCCTGGGTGCTGAGAGACATACAAGGACCCTAACTGAGCACAAGACCTTTAATGATCTGATACGTTTCCTGATGTGGGACGCTATGCCCCAGTGTTTTTTCCATGTTTAAAGTGTCTTGTAGAGATTACTGTTTAGCTAGGGGGGTGGGAACCATGGGTGGGGGATATTGGTGTGCACTCTAGTGGTTCCTTCCTGTTGAGAACCCCATGCCCAGCTGGGCCGGCTGTCTAGCGCCCCTAACCACCCCCCCCCCTACATCGAGATGCAGTCGTGCAGGATGGGTGGGACTCTCAGTGGCCGGGGGGGTATCCTTGTTGCTTAATCATTTGGGCTCTGGACACCATATGACATACGGCTCCCATTAGCCAGGTCCCTGTCAAGGATACACTTCAGTGGGCTGTTTGAGTCCTACAACTAGCTTGATCCCAGGACGCACTGTTTATTTTTCTTAATATTGTTATGATATTGGACGCCACAAGTACGGGCCGCTCACAGATTTCATGTTTTTGGTTACTTCCCCACATAGGGCAACTCAGAGGGGCAGCACCCGGAGTTTTGATTCTCTATTGACAACTTTTGTAGTTTTTTCTAATTGTTGTGTTCTTTCTTTCTTCCTAGATCCTCTGGGGACAGTCGTCCCTCTCACTGCTTGTACTTCCTCTTCGGCCCATATTCTGACTCCTCAAACCAATGTCTCCTGATTCCAGGTCCAGGGGGGTGAGCACAGTGGTGGCTGGATCAGCGCTGTGGGTTTTTGGGGGGGCACTGGAGGACCCTGAGTGTTGCTTTCTCTTTGTTAAGGGGGACTTGGAGGGGACCAGAGTCACATTAGCTAATGTGTACGCTCCGAACGTCAATCAGATCGCGTTCCTGGAACGCTGCCTTTCAGAACTGTCCACATTTGTGGAAGGCACCCTCATTGTAGGGGGTGATCTGAATGTGGCTCTGGAACCACTCCTGGATGTTTCCCGTAACGCATCTCACCTGTCATATGCCTTTCTCAGGAGACTTAAGAAATTACTACAAACTGAGCAGCTGTTAAGACATGTGGCGGGTTCTCCATGGCCAGGCCAGGGACTATACGTTTTTTTCAACACCACACCAGTCGTACTCGCGTCTGGATTACTTCCTGCTGCGACAATCTGACTTACACAGGGTGGCAGCCATCTCTATAGAGATCTGCCCCATCTCAGATCATTCCCCGGTGACCATGGAGATCCAACTCGGAGATGACGCTCTCAGAACCTTGCAGTGGCATCTTAACGCGTCTATTCTGCAGGATGAGGGGGTCAGTGTAGCTATAGAAAAGGAAATCCGCCTTCATTTTGAGACTAACCAGACTACCGATGCTAGACCTCTATGGGTGTGGGAGGCACACAAGTGCGTGAGCAGGGGATTCCTGATCTCTCAGGGATCCCGACTCAAGAAGGCCAAATCGACTACGATCATTGAATTGACCAGTCGTATCCGGACCCTAGAACAGAGCCACAAACAGTCCCTAGCTAGGTCAACCCTCTCGGAGCTCTTGACGCTACGGGAACGCTTGCAGGCCTTTTTCCTAGATAAGGTGAAAGCCAGACGGGCCTGGCTACGCAAACACTTCTATGAGTGGGGAAACAAGTCAAGAAGCCTTCTGGCCCGGGCCCTTAGGGAAAGCCGCCCCTGCACAGCGGTGTCCCAGGTTGTCAGGGTACCATGCACAGGCGTCCTCACACCTCATGCAGGTACCCACGCAGGATGACCAAATTAATATGCCCACACAGGATAGGGTTCTATGCACACAGTTTATTTGCTACACAACAACAAAACTACAAACCCCCTCAACTCCTCACAGGTTTAGCAGTGAAGTAATAAACCCACTGTTGGGACAAACACACACCTACAGCCAGGGGGAAGCAACAAGGAGGGGTAACAGGCCTGCAGATATATGGCAGGCCTTAGGAAAAAAGAAGAGTGGTCAGGTACAAGCCGGGTCGTTAACAGGAGGGCAGCAGCACGGTACAGGAACAGGATCCAAGAGAGTGGTCGGGTAACAAGCCGGGTCGGTGACAGGTCTGCAGATAGGAAGCAGGGTTTCAGGAAGCAGGGTTTCAGGAAGCAGGGTTCAGGTTTATGGGAATCAGTCAAGTGCAGGTGACGCAATACTGAGCCAGCTTCCTGACTGCAGGTAGGGCCTAAATACCCTCCCAGGAAGCACCAGGTGATGGGATGATCAGACACAGCTGGGGCACACCCGCAGGTGAGTACTGAAGCTGCAGGTTCCTTACAGTCCCTGGCTGCTGGAGACACCTGCAGGCGAGCACAGGAACTGCAGGACCTGGCTCCAGCACCACCTGGGGGTGCTCTGGATCCTGACACTGGTATCCTCCGGTGGGGGAAAGGTCCTGAGGCAATCCCGGGAAATTGCAGACCGTTTTAGGGAATTCTACCGATCGTTATATAACTCATCCCCATCGCCCATAGGCCAGGCTCTAACGGATAAGACCAGAGCCATCCATGCTTATCTAGAAGATTCGGGAATGCCCCGTCTCACGCAAGAGGCTCGCCTCTCGCTGACAGCACCGGGACCAGACGGTTTCACGCTTTTTTATTACAAACATTTTGCCTCCCTTCTTACGCAGCCCTTCCTCAAGGCCTTTAACTCGGTTCTGGGCGGCCGCGCGATTCCGGTTGACACATTACGGGCAGCCATTACAGTTATACCCAAAGATGGAAAAGACCCCACCCAATGTGCTAACTACCGCCCTATTTCCTTGCTAAACGTGGATCTAAAATTATTTACGAAGATCCTAGCTAATAGACTGCTGCCTCATATGACAGGACTAATCCAAGCTGACCAGGTGGGGTTCATACCGGGTAGGGAAGCTAAAGAAAACACAACACGCGCCTTGAATGCCATTCACTCAGCTAGGTCACTCGACATCGCCACCATTCTCCTATCAACATATACTTCCAGGTAAGGTACCCTCTCCATGTTGAGGGCATGTGGTATGGTATGGCTCTGGGGTCAAGAGTTTACGCTCACTGCCCCCTTTTCTGGCCTTCCTTGATTAGGGTCTGGTTCGAATATTTCAGGCCAACCCCCATGTTTTTTTTTTTTTTTTTTGGTGAAGGGTAATCTCCCTTTATTAGCCATATCAGACCCTAATCAATCATTAGGGTCTGGTATCAGTTTTTAAGGCGACCCCTTTCTTTCTTTCTTTCTTTCTTTTTTCATGGGCTTCCACCTTAAAAGCCATACCAGAATCTCATTAATTACAAGTGTATGGTGTGGATTTTGATGGTAACTCCACGCTGTTTTTTTTCTTTTTGCCACTTTTGCAATACAACAGTAACAGTTATATTTTAAAAAGAAAAACAAATACCTTTTTTTTGCCACTAATTACATTTTCCTTCTGCATTGTTTTTTTGATGTTGTACAAATCCTCGATGAGGGTCTTGTATGTATTTTGAGGGGTCCCTATGCCATTTTTTTACAGCAAAAAACCAAGGCGGCAGATACATGTAATTTAGTTCTAAAATGTCACTTTTACTTTTATACAGGTGTGCCACTTTATAGGAAGCTTTTGGGCACCCCCCAAGCATGTAATTTAAAGGGATTTTTTGAATGTTTCCATTCAAGACTTAATCAAAAAATTAGCTGCATGCTGAATTTGTAAAAAAAATGTTTTGCATTAGTACATGTCCCCACAGAGCCCCGCTCCCCATGCCCTTAGTTTGGTAATCTCTTGCCTATTAGCCTTGAAAATGGGAGAGAGTAGATTTTCAAGATTGACATTAAAGTTTGCAATGTGTGGGCTTGTTCACCAAAACCCCCTGCAAATTGAACCAGAGCATATTCATCCAACACTACCAATGAACCCAAAAATATACAGTGTACTTGTTCTTATTTAAAATATGGATGTGCAGTGCATAATTTAATAAAGAACCATATAAATATAAAGTATGCTTACCGTATAAGAAAAAACAGTTCCCTAGTTGAAACAGTAGGCTCTACTATCTTTCTGTCAATCTGTCCAAACTCAAAACCATAATATGGGTTGATTTTCTAGCTACATCTTAAATTAAATAAACAAAACTTCCATAATTCCTATTCTAGTCACTAACAGCAAAGCAAACCAAAAAAATAAATAAATACATAAAAATAAAAGTGCCACTTCATTTTACAGGCATGTCAATGTCTGTAGTGAATAATTTAGCAAGCTTTATATTGATTGACATCTTTCAGAGTGTTGTACAGTAGTTCAAGAGAACATCAACATATCAAGGAAAATAAAGGAAAACGTGTTCACTGCAGAACAGAAGATTAAATATTAGCTTTAATTTACCGTTTTGCTTCCCTAATGCTAAAATGTGTGATTATAATGGTGTACTTTGCTTTATATTACATTTATACATACATATATACATACATACATACAACAGGATAACAAATTACTTAATCAATTATGTGTTTTCAAATTGAAGTATGTGTTTGCTAAAAAAAAACCTTGGAATAGCTAACATCTGCAGAAAGAGGTTACCCTTAGTAAACCAACCCAACATTTTCTAAAAAAAAAAATGAATAGGCCTGCCATGCCTTAGAGTCCCTTTAGACATGCAAACATATTCCACGATTATTTGGTCACAAGGGGCACAATTAAACTAGAGTAGATGGGTGATTTATTCAGCTTCTCCTAGCCAAGAAACCACTGCAACCACTTATAACAAAATACACATTTTCAGAAAAATATTGTTTTTTGTGCTGCTGATCATTTATGCATATGCCTAGTTTAAATTCAAAATATAAAAAAAATATATTGTTTGCTGTCACATTTCAGTTTAAATGTCTAGTTTCACTTGCTGCTCATGTGCTGTGTAATAGAACTAACGGTCTTGGATTATTTCTCAATATTTGTGTAGGCGTGTATAGCAAAACTATCCCCTCTTTGCAGTGACCTTGAAAATTTATTTTTGGTGCAGCATTAGTATCCCCATCATTTCACATGAGGGATGATTTATAAAACTAGAGAAAGATTCCAAATTACCCATGATGATGAGATTTCAGCTTTAGCTGTTATTTTATAGTACAGGATATAAGATGAAATTAAATATCTGATTGCGCTATGCTTACAAATAAGATTGAACAAGGCCAGACTGGGAGTAAAAACAACCCTGGCGTATACTGTAGGTATGGCTGGTCATTGTATATGCTTCCACTTAAACAATCATTGTACAGCATGGTAAACCAAATTATATACACTATATTACCAAAGGTATTGGGACGCCTGCCTTTACACGCACATGAACTCTAATGACATCCCAGTCTTAGTCCATAGAGTTAAATTTTGAGTTGGCCCACCCTTTGCCGTTACAACAGCTTCAACTCTTCTGTGAAGGCTGTCCACAAGGTTTAGGAGTGTGTCTATTGGAATGTTTGGCCATTCTTCCAGAAGTGCATTTGTGAGGTCAGGTACTGATGTTGGACAAGAAGGCCTGGCTCGCAGTCTCCACTCTAATTCATCCCAAAGGTGTTCTATCGGGTTGAGGTCAGGACTCTGTGCAGGCCAGTCTAGTTCCTCCACCCCAAACTCGCTCATCCATGTCTTTATGGACCTTGCTTTGTGCACTTGTGCGCAGTCATGTTGGAACAGGAACCATCCCCAAACTGTTCCCACAAAGTTAGGAGCATGAAATTGTCCAAAATGTCTTGGTATGCTGATGCATTAAGAGTTCCCTTCACTGGAACTAAGGGGCCAAACCCAACCCCTGAAAAACAACCGCACACCATAACCGTAACTGCATTGTGCCAAGTGTACAGTTTGGTGGAGGGGGGCTCCACCAAACTGTACACTTGGCACAATGCAGTTAGGCAAGTACCGTTCTCCTGGCAACCGCCAAACCCAGACACATCCATCGGATTGTCAGACAGAGAAGCGTGATTCGTCACTCCAGAGAACACATCTCCACTTCTCTAGAGTCCAGCAGCGGCGTGCTTTACCCCACTGCATCCAACGCTTTGCATTGCACTTGGTGATGTAAGGCTTGGATGCAGCTGCTCGGTCATGGAAACTCATTCCATTAAGCTCTCTATGCACTGTTGTGGGGCTAATCTGAAGGCCACATGAAGTTTGGAGGTCTGTAGCTACTGACTCTGTAGACAGGTGGCGACTTCTACGCACTGTGCACTTTAGCATGCGCTGACACGGCTCTGTCATTTTACATAGCCTACCACTTCATGGCTGAGTTGCTGTTGTTCCCAGTTGCTTCCACTTTGTTATAATATCACTAACATGTGACCGTGGAATATATAATAGCAAGGAAATTTCATGGAACACCTGAATCCAATGATTTGGAGGGGTGTCCCAATACTTTTGGTAATAAAGTGTATTTAACCTAGCTGTTTTTTTTTAGTGCAAGTACTGATTGAATCTGGAGAATCAGCTATGTGCACTGTTTTTATTTGCCTGTACATTGGTATATGTATTTATCTGAAATGTAGAAATTCAGATTATTTGGGATTTCAAGTAATCATAATTTACAAATTGTAAAATTCTTCATTAACTAGTAAAACCAATATGCATGTATTCAAATGAATTAAACAGAAATTGCAATTTTCTGATCTTTATTAGTCATTATTGCTTTGGGTCCAAGTTTATCATTTATTTATGATACAACAAGCTTTGTTGTTTTATAGCTGAAGTTGAGTAGCTCACTGGACAGCCCAAAGCCCACAAATACCTTCAGAGACCAGTCCTTCTGGTAAATAATGTTGCTCCTGACTATAATGGTCGTTAGTTCTGAAACCAGCTAATCCAATAGCTGAAGACTAATAGGTGATGTAGAATGCAAGTGATTGTGTCTTAATTCTGAACCCTATATCCTTAGTCCCTATCAGTCTAACACCACCATCAAGCATTCACTAGAGATACACATTAGTGACCAGTACACATCTTTCTGGTGATCTGACACATTTGTACATTTGCTCTTTTCTGCATTGCTCATGTTTTTCTGTCTTTTTGACAGTATGGTGGAAATGAGATGTCATTGGGATGTCAGGGGAGTACGCTGCTGGATTTTATAAAGGGACTCTGTGTGGCCCTGAAATATCGCTATCCTTGTGACAAAATGTTTATATTTTAATAAAGATGTTTTGTGAATGCAATTCTTCGGTTTGCTAGTGATATCCTGTACCTTTAATAATTATGAATCAAACACAGTGGGAGTTGAAAAGTAGAGAGAGGGAGAGAGACTAAATTCTACAGTGAACAATGAATTATGGACACTGGTCAAGTCAGGCTCAAAACATGTAGTGTATCATTCAGCTGTGGAAAGTATCTTCTCTAGTTCTATTCCATTGCTAAATACAAGTAAAAATTTCCCAATTAAGTTGATGTCTCCATACTGCAATGCAGTGAGCTGCCTAACTTCTACAGACGTTCTGTGAAAATGGGTTCCACTGTTTTTGGCTGTCTGAAGGTTGTCTGTCAAGACATTCACAGGGCTCCAAGTTCACCCTTAAACTGATATTGCAACTTCCAATATCCTGAAACAATTGAGGCATGAGGGTTTTGGAAATAAACTACAATACAAAATGTCAGACACTATAGAAATCACTTTCAAAGGCATCACTAGGAAAATATGAAAGATACATCTGCCTCGCACCCCTTTTGTAGCAACAACGTCCTTACCTTCCAATATCTATTGTTCTTGGATAAACTAAAGTGTGGCAATAAATACAATTGTTTTTAGCTAAATACATTGTACCTGCAGGTGGTGGGGTTGATATACTTAGGCAAACAAAAGCAGGGATAAATCATTAGAGTACATCTGCACTGCAGTCCAATATGTGGATGTCAGAGAACAAGGCAATCTCTGATCCTATATACAGTAGCTTACTGGTGTTTATTGTGTACGGATGAGGTCATAGTTTGCAATACCATTGCACGTTAACAGATTACTTAAAATGAATTAAGCATTCAAAGAAGAAACAAGTCTGATAAGTTGGCTAAGCAATAACATTTGCATGCACAAAGCTAAATGGCATGGCTAAAATCCCAGTATGGTATGTTGTCATAAGAAAAAAAGGCAGCAAATATATAGGTTTTTAGGACTGGATTATGTATCCCAAGAACCAGTGTATGGAATCTCATACACCAGCTAGTACAGTATGCCAGTATACAAAACAATACTACTCATATACAGTCCCCTGAAGCTGTTTACAATTTAGGTTTTTACAGTCTTTTATAATGCTTGGTAGACTTGTGCATTGATGTGGTTTTGTATGTATTTTTAAAGAAGAACTCCAAGAAACATTGCTCCGATACTCTGAGCCGGCTTGTTTTTAGACAGGTGCTTCCAGCTTCCCTCCCTCTTCTCTACAGCGGTCTAAGGTCCATCACGTTCTGACGGTGTGTATTGACATGAGGGTGCTGAGGAAGGTTCCAATGCTGCAGCAGAGGAGGATACAGACAGGGGGGAGCGCTGTGGCAGCCAGCCAGCTCGGAGTTTTGGGTGAGTATAACTTTATTGTTTTAGCACCTAGACACAAACAAGCACTAGACATTTTTCTTTATTATTTTTAGCAAGCAATGACTTAGCCAATGCAAGTTCGGATGCTAGATAATACATTCTATAGCAAAGAACACTGGTAAATTCCACGTATGATGTAGCTTGCGCACATTGCGGGAGCATAAAAGATTCCATGAGGATGCAATTTGTATCAATCAATGCGCTTGTGTATGCATGTATTCTTTAGTAAAATAGACCCAAAAGTTATTAGAGTTAAAATTTAGAATTTGAGTTCAATAAAAATCTGGTAGCTGTTGGAGGCCAGGACCCTCCCATTTAAATACTTGCAACATTAACAGTTTTGCAGTTATTCAGGAAATCCTAAAGGGCCCATCAGTTTGTGCAAGCGTACGTTATGGTACATATAACGTGTGCATACTTGTGTGCATTGTGCACCCATACTGCAATGCATTTTAACAATGCTTTGCAGTGTTTGTGATCTCCTTTTTTTAACTCTATTGAGAGTTAACAAAAAGCACTAGTACATTCAGCTCTGTGTACGACAGCATGTTGTGCATTGCATAAATACAGGTGAAACTCGAATAATTAGAATATCTTGCAAAAGTAATTGCAGTAAGTGCTGCAAAAGGGGCCCAAACCAAGTACTGAGTACATATGCATGCTTGTACTTTTCAGAGGTCCGATATTGTTCTATGTACAATCCTTGTTTTATTGATTGCATATAATAATCTACTTTTTTGAGCTTGTGGATTTGGGGTTCTTGGGGTTTTCATGAGCTGTAAGCCATAATCATCACAATTATGACAAATCACGGCTTGAATTATCTTGCTGTGCATGTAATGAGTCTATCTCATATATTAGTTTCACCTTTTAAGTTGCATTAGTGAAATAAATGAACTTTGCACGATATTCTAATTATTCGAGTTTCACCTGTATTCAGCGTGTTCGCATTTTTATGCAACACACTTGTATGGTGTGAACAGGCACATGGGAAACAAGTGTTCTCTTCAATCCAACTGATCAATGCAGCTCAACACTCCTGGTGTGAATGAGCCCTAAAGGAAACATTTTCCATGATTATGACTTCTATGATTAAGCCTGCGTGGTGAGTTATGTTAAAGGGGTGGAGCTGTGTGGAGGGGCTCATCTGTGTTACTGGAATGAAGATTAATTAATTAAATGAATACATTTAAAAAAATAAAGTTTTTGGTTGTAGAATTTCAGGGTTAGGGTTTGAGGGTTAGTGTTTTAGGCATCTTTTTTTTGAGGGAGGTAAATTGTATTTCTCAAAAATTTTGTTAGGGTCCTTATTTTACTTTTCAGGGTCAGTGTTGGCAACAAAGCTGCACATCAACACATAGTAGTGTGGCACGGTTTAATGCACCAAATCACTACATTGTGAAGTGTCCCGGGGGGCACCACATCCCCCTATTGCCATAGCACAATCATGTTATACATTCTCCTGTTTTCATAATGTCTGGAAGGCCTAAAGAGAAAGAGGCAGAGGTTCTGAATTTGCAGCTAGAAGGGGCAAGCATGATCTTCATCAGGAGGAAAAGGGGATGGTTGCGCCGCAACTTTAAAAGACAGGGTATGTCTGCCTTTCCTTTCTGGCAGTGGGCATCCTATACAGCCAAAGCATATGGTGGAGGTGGTTGAATGGTAAACCAAGTCTTCTATGTCCTACTTCTCCTTCTCCCAGGCACATAGTAGCATAGTTTAATCAGCAGCTGTAAACATGCCATCTTCTTTCAACTCCTCTACAGCTACCCTTTCCATTGCTCCACAAACTGTCATTATTATTATTTCAGAACACCTTTAGAAATATGCTGCAGGAGTATGTGCAAGAATTAATTTCATCAGATGCTGAGGAAGAAAGCACAAGAAGTATAGAGGTATGGGACAAAAGGCAGGGAGAAGCATTTGCCTTTGGTATTCCTGCAGCTACAGTTTACTGCCAACTGGGCTTGAACACAGGCTAGTTCTAACCCATCACCACTCTATCCAAACCTAAAGAAATTGAAGGTTTGCCTTTAGTTATGCTTTAATATATATTTTTAGCCTGTATATTTCTTTTACAGCTGCAGTCTGCTGTAAAAGTGCCTCTCTCAGGTACAGTTAGCCAGTGTATACTTTCTTGTAAAGCGCACCATGTAATTACTGTGATTGGCAGGTCATACTGATCACATAATCTGGAACCATGCTGATTGGCTCTCAATAGTTGTATCTGGCAAAACAGGACCTGCCGCTTGTTTTGCTATAAGATGCATATTCACATACTATCAGCATGGGGCATCATGCTGAGGAATGTGGAGAAAAAGTAGTTGGATTAAACCCAGAAAGCAGCTCTGGAATGTGAGAAGGGTAAATAGTGCACAGGTACACAATGGAGAGCATAAGAATAGCAGTGATGTAGAACAATGTAAGCTAGAGTTGAGCTTTAATATTAGGCATTTGAAGGCAGCAGGTTCTGCTCTTGGCAAGACTTTGCAGCAGTTGTGCTAAACTAAGACCAATACATTAAGGAAGACCTTCCTTGATTCTGCTAGAAAAGATGGCAATGCCCCAAAATGCTGCCCAACACAGTGACAAATAAACACTCCATATTAAATGTTAATTGGTAAAGTAAAAGATTGTAAAAGGCAGTTTATACATTTGTAAACTGTTTAATAAAAATCTAAATCAAATCGACCAAAACCCATTTTCTCTATAATGGTCCATATCTATTAAAGGAAACTTGTACTGAAAGAAATAGTGACAATGCAATTGCTCCCCTAGCTCTAACAATATTAAATTGGTGTCTTTGGCTTATAAACTTTGAGTGACTGGCCTGGTACAAGCATTCGGATTAGAATGTCACAGTGATGTTAGAACTACTACGTACTTTTTCTACCTGTTGCTGGTCAGTGACTCAGAATGTATTAAAGCATTTGGATCATAACATCAGGAAACTACAGTACATAACAGCCATGAAACAATTTGCTTAAGGGAAAATGAGCAATGGTAGCCTAAGTATTTTTTCAGTACAGGATTTCTGTACATGTATTGCAGATATCTCTAGTATTAAAACTGTATAGCATTGTAAAAAGAACCAGAACTATGGTGTTGTTGGTCAAGAAAAAAGCAATACACTTGGACTGCCCCATCCTAAGACTGGATAGTTAAAGAAGAACTCTGGGCATGTAAAAAAATGTACCCTTGCAGTAAGGCTACCCCTGCACTGCAAGGGTTCAGTGCTTGTATGGTATAAAATAAAGATCCACGGTTCCGTGGTGGTGACCGCTCACCACTATAGCTGTTGAATGTCCCTTGGCGTTCTCATGTCCAATTCAAGTAAATGGATGTGATGATGTCACGAAGCCTTAGATCGCTGGAGCCCGGGGGAGAAGAATCTGCAGGGAGCAGTCTAGAAGCCTGGCAGGGCCGAGGATTGGGTGAGTATTTCTTTTTTAATTCAGACCAAAGACCTAGACCAAAATGAGCACTTAACCCTTGCAGGACGGCAGTAGTCCCACTGCAAGGGTTAATTTTTTACATGCCCAGAGTTCTTCTTTAAGGAGCAGCAACATATTGATGAGCTCACCCTTGTGCTTTTACCTTCTTAAAAAAATCCCTATGTTAGATTTTTGGTAATTAATCTAAAACTGGTTTAAATGGGGGTATTTGATATGTGCCTACACTTCTGCTTTAAAATATGTTTGTGTTAAAATTTGGTATGTAGTTTTCCTTATAGACCTGACTTGCACAATATTAAGAAAACCATACCATGGATAACATTTGTAGAATCAAATTGCTATTCAAAATATATCATATGCTAATCTGTACTTGCAGTTTACCAAGCTCAGAAACAAGCACATTTCCGCTGTGTTCAACACTTCATGATCATTGAACCATACAAATAACCTTACACTGTACATAAATTGTTCCCAAAGTAAATCCTTTTCAATTCCACTATATTCAGGCTTCACTCTTTACGCTAAGACAACTTTTAAAAGGAAAACTAGTATTTTATACAAACAGCTTCTTTGTCAGTGGCTATATTTAATTCATATTTAATTAAATAAAACAGACTCTCTTCAAGGATAACTGTGCTTTTCTCAGCAGTCCTTAAAACAGAACAATGAGGTAACCTTTCTATCCCATAGTTCTCTTTAGGGTCACAGGACTAACTTCCTCCCGTGACCCAAAGCCCAGTATATAGCAGGCTACTGCCCGCTATATACTGAGAGCGCCGCAGCGGTTTCCGACATCTACCCAGCTGGCTGATTGACAGCGGGCTCTGCCTATCTAGAGGCAAAGCTAGCTGTGCCCGCCCCCTCCTCTGTCCGCTTCTCCAGTCAGCGCTGGAGGATCGGTGAGGGGAGAATCCCTGCAGGGAGCAGTGACTGACCATCACCGCTCTCTGTAGGGAGATGATCGGGAAGTGAGCGACGGTATATGTTCTCTCACTTGATCGCTTGAACCCTATACCGATTGATAGAGTCGACGTGTGACAGTCTCATTGTCACACGTCGACTCTAACTATGAGGATGAGTGTAAATCACTCACCTCATAGTTCTCCTTTAAGCAAGGATGCTAATCACATTTCATGATACAAATAAAACTCCCTAATATGTACCTAATAAAAAAGACATATATTTTACTTTTAAAGAGTAATATTTAGACAGCACAAACCAGATTTTGCAGTTTGTTGCATTTAATTGGCTCTCTGCTTCAATGCATTATACATTGCTTGACATATGGCAAGAAAACATGAAGTTCCTACTTCCCTTCCACACTGGTAGACCACAAAGCACATAGAAGAAAAATGAATACAGTACTGTGTGATTTGGAGGATTTTGGAAACTGACTAAAAGCTATGTATTCAGTGTTAAACGATGCAAATCGATCCCCTTTTTTTTTCAACCCATGTTGCATTTTCTGTTACCCTCTGATTAACGAGTGAATCGGTTCAAAATTGTTCTCCTAATATGGTGGTGAACACCCTGAAAGGCAATCTTGCATACCATCTTGTTTATATAAGTGGATGGCTAATGACCCAATTATTTGTTAACTATAGTTTGGCAATGGAGAGATTAAAGTGACACTAAACGCAGGAGTTAAATATTAAAAATGCATTCAAGTACCCTAGCTATTAACAAAAATGCAACTTATTTGTGTAACACTCGGCTGTATATCCTCAAATCATCTCTGAATTGGTGCTGACACTGTCCTTCCTTCTGTAGGGGGCTACTTTGGTTCCCCATGGTCCCTGTGTGTGTTGTAAAGTAGTCACCACTCCAAGCTCGCTCCTGTGATGGACTACAATCTCACATTTATTTTTCTAATTTGTATTGAAATTATAGTCTTATCATAGGAGTGAGCTTGGAGTGGTGGCTACTTTATAACACACACAGGGACCATGGGGAGCAAAAGTAGCCACCCTCCAGAAGGAAGGACAGTGTCAGCATGAATTCAGAAATTATTTGAGGATCCACAAATAAGATACATTGTTGTTCATAGTTAGGGTACTTGAATGCATTTTTTATATTTAACTCCTGAGTTTAGTGTCATTTTAAGGGGATTACTAACATGGAAGTCCAGAGGTTATGGCTTAAAATGTACTATGCTAATTGCAAGTAAAGACATTTATGTGTATGTAATGTAATGTAATGTAACAGTGGATCCACAATATTAACATATGTTTGCCACTGGTGCTTGCCACCTGCTTCATCCCTTGTGCTGGCCACCACCCTCAATGTGCAAATGCCTAGCATATGTAACAGTCAGCACCTGACCTTTGGACTGACCAGAACTGGAAAATATACCCCTCTTTACCACCAGTCACTGCCATATGGAATGACCAGCATTCCCAATCTCACGTCATTGCTAAACTTAACCCCCCTTAACTGGACATGCTACCTTCTCATCCAACTAATAGGTCCCCCAGTCCATCACCTGCAACACCCCAGAACAGCTACCATTTACCACCTGCACCAGGCTCACCCTGGCACACCAAGTTCCCAGACAAATACTGTATATCCCTGCCACCTGAACCCAGCTTTCACATGGGCTAACACCCAGCAACTTTCCAAATGAAAAACAGCAATGAGCCCACAAACCCTCCACTGTCTTAGCATATTGCATTTTGACTTAACCACTTCAAGACCAGGTGTTTAGACCCCCTTCCTGGCCAACCGGCCATTTCCCTGACGGCGCGCGCAAGGGGGCGTGTCTGAGCGGACGTCTAGAGACGCCCGCTCAGATCGAGAGAGCTCCTGGCCGGCCGTTTTTTTACTACGGCCGGCCCGGAGGTAGTTAAGCAGGCCATACACCTATTGATTTTCTGCAGATTTTTTATGGTCAGATTGGAAAAGGTGCAATACATTCCTCCATCTACGCTAAACTGTGTGGATGGAGGAATCTCCTGCTGGGCCAAGCTTCAGTATCTTGCTAGTTGGCCCTGCTGGCTGTCAAAATACCTGAACAATCTGATTGGATGCAGGCATTGTTCAAGTGTTTTGAGAGCCACCAGGGCCGACTAGCAAGATACTGAAGCTTGGAGGAATCTATTGCACTTTTTCCATCTGACCATAGAACATCTGCAGAAAATCTTTAGGTGTATGACCAGCTCAAGTGACATGATATCTTCTACATTTGACATGCTGACATCATGACAGGTGACATTGTCAAGTGTTCTCACCTATTAAAGGGTTTCGACAATGCTATGGGAATGATATAGTAATGTGTTCTATCAGGGCAGTCTTCCTGCAGCAACACACATTTTTTTCATCTTTGCCTTTGAAGAAATGGGCACACTTCTGGTAGTTGAATTAAAGCCTCAAGCGACACCGTAAGTATTATCATTAGTAGTCATATTAACAAGTAATAATGATAATGAGGCAGGGGTTGTATCTAAAGACAGCAATGTGTGAATTGGTTAAATTGTCTGCTCTGTAATGTGATTGAATTCCCCCTCCTTTTCCCAAACACCCTCCTCTGATACAGCTCACAGCTCAGCTGAGAGACACAGAGGGACTAGAGACAGCTTCTGCAAAGACTAGAGAGACAACTTTGATAACTGTGTTATCTTTCCCTTCACTTCTGAAGCTTAGCAGAAGTGTCTTTGCATCTCTCATTTGTGCATTGTGCTGTTGAATCCATTGCAGTGAAGGAGGAGAGAGAGAGATGGGAGGCAGTATGAAGCTGCTTTTACAGCAGGTTCTGTTTGGATCTCTGACTCTGGCTGTGTGAGGGTGTATGCAACTCCTAAGCATTTGCTTGTACTAATGAGCACAGCAACTGCAGCTGCCATACAGCAATGGGAGGGTAGAAGTCTATTTAAAGAGGCACCATCCAGAAAGAAGAACAGTGTCAGCTTGAATTCAGAGATTATTTGAGGATCTACAGCCCAGTGATACACAAATGAGATACATTTTTGTTAATAGTTAAAAGACCACCTCTTGCATACAGGATATTTGCCTGCTTTCCTGGTCTGTACCCAGTTTAAAATATTGTGATAATGTATCAATAACCTTATGAAAGATGACTATTTCAACTGATGGAAAAAAAAGTGTGACCAATTATTATAATGTATCCAATTCCGCTTGCATAACTGAGCACTCATCAAATAGGCTTCCCTTGTATCAAAATACACAATTGTCTCAGGTAAATATGCAGAATTGTATGTTTATTGTATGCATGGTTGTTTTCCATTATTACTGTTTAAAGGACACAGTTGCCTCCTTGTCTTTGCCGCCTATAGGAATTTGCTCCTGTAAATCTGGCCCTGGTGCTATATTTATAGGTGTATGCAGCCTTTTGCATTAGCGTGTGCACACAAAAGTACAAACACAGCATGTGACTATCTGTCCATCTTCCTGATTGGATGGGAATATGCAGCCATGCTACCTTGCAGCTTCCCAGGCACTGAGGACTGTGACTGTTATGTGAGGAAAGTAAGTGTCAATTGCTGCTGCGCTCTGTATCGTTGAGGCGGTCGCCGAGAGATCTTTGTGATCTTTCCACTTGCTTAGTAAATAAAAACATGCCACCTGCTATTGCACTTTTGTTGTTGCACTCGGGATGATTAGGGGGTGCCCTGGCACACCCGACACACCCTGTGTGCCACACCTATGGCTATAGTGCACCTGTCATGAGGGAGGTATAGAGGATGGCATTGCTGGTTTACTTTGGAAAATGCTTGTTGCCTGGATGTGTCCTAGTGCTGTATATTTGAGTCATCAGGATTCCTGATCTCCATACTTGATCAAGGTCATTGATTCAAAAAGCACAGAAACCAAGGCATCAGCATGACAGTCAATGGCATCCCACATAATTCTGTCATAACAGACTATTTTTAGATTTATTGTGCATGTCTAGGGCTCCATGTGTAGCAGCATCATTTACCCAATGTTACAATCTTCCTAAATCAGATTCTTTATGTAATACACTAGTCAATGCATATAATGCAATTCTGTACTTTCTTCCTCAGTCCACATATGCTGTTGTTATTATTGCACATAAACATGCAAATGCAAGTACCGTATATACTCGAGTATAAGCCGTCCCGAATATAAGCCGAGGTACCTAATTTTACCACAAAAAACTGGGAAAAGATATTGACTCGAGTATAAGCCTAGGGTGGGAAATGAGGCAGCTACTGGTAAATGTACAAAATGAAGATAGATACCAATAAAATTACATGAATATTTATTTAAAAGAAAAACAATAACCTAGCTCTGTAAGTGGAAAAGGGGGTACAGGGCTACATATCATGTACTACGGATCATTTAACCCATTCATATTAGCAGAGGATAATTGTAAATGTATTGTTCAGTGCACTCTATATGTAGTATATATGACCTGTACATATAGAGTGCCTGCAACAATACATTTACAATGATCCTCTGCTAACATGAATGGGTTAAATGATCCATAGTACAGGGCTACATACACTTTAGGTAACGAGTAGAGGGGAATCTCCCATTGGGAACATCTGTACAAGTGACAAGTGTCAAAGTTAAGATTTTCTTTCACTTTTTCGGCAGGAATTCAACTTTAACTTTCTAAAGAGAACCTTCTTCCATTCGTGGTAAAAAAATTAGCTCATCAACAGATCCTAAATAAAATTACTGGCAGGGTTCGGAATCTTCCTGAAATGTACAGAGACGTCCATAAAAATTGCTGGCTGATCGAGGCTGGTCGTAAAGTCTTGAAGCCGGCTGGTATTCCTATCACATGTTATGAAAATGTATTCCTACTTTTTTTTTCTTTTTTCATTCCCAACACTACAAACTTTTCTGTATGTTGTGCAGCACTCTACAATGTAATACCATCCAGCCTCAGCACTAATTCTCCTGTCATACTATAGTTAAATGTAACGTAACATAATAACTACAAGCTAGCTAATACAGCATCATTGTTCCAAACTAGATAAACACCATAGACAGTTTTATGCAATGGTAGTCAACTTAAAAACCTTAAGGACCTTAAGTGCGGCCCCCAACACATTCAGAGGGTCACACAATGGCAGAGCATTTTCATGTATAAATAGACTGTAAAGGACCTTTATTCCTCCATCTTTGGCCCTGCTACATACTTTGCAGAGAACCCCAACGCACATGAAAGATAAAGTGGGTGTCATTGGCAGCAATAATGAATCCCAGCATTGGTGTCAGTGGATGCAATTATAACCCCTAGCATTGGTATCAATGACTGCATTAATAACCCCCAGCATTGGTGTCAGTTGGTGCAGCAAGAAACCCCCAGCTGTGTTGCTGATGTCCACTATAATAACTACCATCGTTGGTGCCAGTGCCTGCAATAATAACCCACATCATTGGTGTCAATTGATGCACTAATAAACCCCAGCAATGGTGTCACTGGATGCAATAATAACCCCCAGAGTTGGTGTCAATAGATGCAATAATAACCCCCAGAGTTGGTGTCAATAGATGCAATAATAACCCCCCGAGTTGGTGCCAATAGATATAATAACCCCCAGGGTTGGTGTCACTAGAGGCAATGATTACCCTCTGCATTTGTGTCCCTGCAGTAATAACTATCAGCATTGGTGTCAATGGATTCAATACAAAACCACAGCATTGGTGACAGTGACTGCAGTAATAATTCCAAGCACTGGTGTCAGTGTATGCAATAATAACCCCCAGCATTGGTGAAAGTGACTGTAATAATAATCCTCAGCATTGGTGTCAGTGACTGCAATAATAATTCCCAGAATTTGCATCAGTAACAATACTAATAAATCCCCCCCCACCATTGGTGGTCAGTGGCAGTGCTGTTAACCCCCCCC
>NW_017307732.1:220745-225045 GCF_000935625.1 Nanorana parkeri
TCCCTGCATTCGTAGTCAGTGAGCATTATTTAATCCCCTGCATTGGTGGTCAGTGGCAGTCTTATGTAACCCCCTCTGTGATCCCAAATTGGTGATCAGTTCAAAGTAATTTGCAACCACACGCACTCACATTGTAGGTCAGTAGGAGTCTTATGTAATCCCCTCCTTCCGGAGTGCTACTCTGGTACTGTCAGGAAGAGATCATTCCACCTGACAGTATCAGCTTTGTTTCAATGCTGGGAGGCTGGAATACAGAGAGCATTCTGGCACCTGAGACCCCGCTGCTACTCAAAGTGCCCAGCAGGTGGTGGGTCCAGCCCCCAGGACTCAGAGAGCTGGCAGGCTACGCATTGGGCTCCAGGAGTCTAATGTTGTCATGTCAGTATGTGCAGAATTAGATGGAGCTGTCTTTAAATATTTAGGCTGTCCATAAAACAAACATTTTTCGTTCTGAATTGACAACATCAAATGGATTTTGGGTTATAATTTTATATGTAGCACCTTGAATTTCTTATTTGACCATTAGCGTATTAACAAAATAAAGTAATTAAGAGGGTAGAAAAATAAAAAAAGCCAGACAGTGAGGTCTTCCCTTTCCCTCACCCTTCCCCCTTCCTCTAGTCCTTTATTATACTAGGGTTAGAATAGAACATTCAGAGTTTAACTAGCCACATATAACTGTCCAATGGATTTTTGGTTTCAATAAAGATAATAAAGGTTACATTTTATAGATACCGCTTTGAAGTGATAGCAAACATCCCCTCTAATACAATGAAAATGATTTTCCAAGGACCATTAAGACTTTATAGATTCAATACCTGATAACTGGAGATTTTGCTCATTTACATTTTGTGAGGTAACCACAAACCGGCGTTCGTGGAAAAAAATTGTATTCTGTTTATTACATGTGGCCTATACATGCAGTTGTAGATTTGAAGAACTCCAGCCAAAAATAGAATAAATAGCCAATGAAAAGATAAAATAAAAAAATCCAGATTTTCCTCCAGTACTTTTCTGCTGCTATTTGTTCTCAGTCTGATGGACAACTTCATTCAACCCACTTCCTCTGAGCACATATCATCCGAAACCTGCCCCAGCATGTGAGTGGACAATGAAAGGGGAAGCAGCACAGTGATTATCTGTTTAACACTCTGCTTTCTTTGCCAATCAGCATGCTTCTTATCATCACATGAACTGAATAGCTCCTTGTGCTGCTTCTTCCTCTCACACTCCAGCTCTGCTATACTGCATGAGGCTGATACCATGTAAGATTCAGGCACTTACACTGCATTACAGAACTCTGTGCAAAACCTTTATTAACCTTTGCAGTTGGGCTACCCCCCACACTGCAAGAGTTAACTGCTTGGTTTTGTCTAGGTGTTAAAAAAAGTCCAGTGCGTTACTAAGTCCAGAGTCTAGTTACTAAGTCCAGAGTCCAGTGCATTACTAAGTCCTGAGTCCAGAACGTTACTAAGTCCTGAGACCAGTCTGTTACTAATTCCTGAGTCCAGTCTGTTGCTAATTCCTGAGTCCAGTGCGTTACAAAGTCCTGACTCCAATTCATATACTGTTCTGAATTGCTGTATAATGTATTGCTGGGATTTGTAGTTCCCCTACAGCTGGTGCAATTCTGCATTAGAGTGTAAGTTCCTCTGTACAGAAGCTAATGTGACTGGCTCAGTGTTCTCTGTACAGCCCTGTGGTATATGTCAGAGCCATATAAATGTATAATATTAGTGTGAGACTGTAGGGGACCACAAGTATCAGCACGCCATTGATGGGGAGGCCCAGCCATGTAGACTGTATGGGGCCACATGATTTCTAATGACGGCCCTGCCTGAACCCCAGAGCTGACTTGTTCTTAAACTGGTCTTTGGAGCCTCACTCCCCCTCTGCTGCAGCAGTCTAAGGTCCCGTAAATCATCAAGTTCTCTATATGTATAAACGTGATAATTCTGAGGAACATTCCAATACTGTAGCGGAGGAGAAGAGAGGCTTCAGAGACCGGAGAAGCAGGGAGCCGGCTCTGAGGATCGGCTGAGTATAACTTTTTTTTAGCAGCTAGACAAAAACGAACAGTTAACCCTCCTAGTTAGCCCAACTGCAAGGGTTAATAAATGTTTTGCCTGGAGTTTTCCTTAAAAAAAAATACATTAGTGAATTAATTCATTAATTTATAGTCTATTGTTTTATCTGCCTAGAGTTCAGCTTTAAATATATCAATTCTTTGTTTATTCCATGTGCCTTTATTTATAGTCTATTCCACATTTACATACAGACAAAAATGGTTCAGCCACATCTGGAGTACGCGGTCCAGTTTTGGCCGCCTGTACTGAGAAGGGATGTCCTTGAACTGGAGAGAGTCCAGCGGAGGGCAACCAAACTAATTAGGGGAATAGAGGACCAAAGCTATGAGACAAGGCTTCTGACCTTAAACATGTTTACGCTGGAATTAAGGAGATTAAGGGGGGATATGATTTTCATGTACAAGATGTTCAATGGTGACAGCAACATTGGCAACAAACTGTTTGAGATTAACTCCATTACAAAGACTAGAGGCCACCACCTAAAGTTGGTGGAGAAAAAATTCCAACACAATGGGCGAAGAGGGTTCTTTACAGTAAGAGCGGTTAAGGTCTGGAACTCAGTGCCACCGGCAGTGATTTCAGCCAAGAGTGTAGATTTGTTCAAGAAACGTTTGGACAATTTCTTGAGGGACCGTAATATCCAGGAATACCAGTATCCCTAAGAATGAGATGATGCGTGAACCTATATGGGTTGGACTTGATGGACGTATGTCTTTATTAAACCCCAAATACTATGTAACTATGTAGGTCCAAGCTGACCAGAAAAGTGACAGTGACAGGAGTTGGCTGTGGCTAGGGCCAAGTTGTAGTGCAATCCTGAGACTAGAGACACCCCAGCAGCCACAGGATCACTTAGAGTCCTCTTACCCTTTCATATGGTGTCGCTCCCTTGTCGGTGAGCATATCAAGCAAGCAAGGGAGCTGCACCCATTGAGAGAAGTGGTTGCTGGCTCCCCCTTGTTAATGCTGTCACCAGCAAAGGAATCACCAGTGTGAAATTGTACTCCCATGTCCCTTTTGCTGGATTGTTAAGAAAAAATAAAAAATAAAGGTTTGTGGAATTAAAAAAAAAAAGAAAAGGAAAATTTATTCTTATCCTTACATATATTAACCACATACAGCTATTAAAACAAGCAGTGAATGCAATTGATGGTTTCATGTCCCCCAAATTCCTGTGAACATTAGGAAATGTGGCTGAAATACATTGGAGCCAATAGGAAGGTAAAATGAAGGAGGGTGTTGGTGGCTCAGGGAATGCAATGGACTTATATAAATCACAAAAGAGTCACTCAATTGGCATCCAGGATGCACACATTATTCAACTGAATTAATTTAGAAAAAAATGTGACTCTTGGGTGAAAGTTGTGTGAACCTTGTGTGAAAAATATATAGAAAGACCCCTAATATCATTCAGTAAGGATTTACATTTATTTCAACAAATCACACAAGATTCACACAGCTGTCATCCAGGATGCACACATTACCCTAGTGAATTGATATAGAATAATGTGTGAATGTTGGGTTAAAGTTGTGTGAACCTATCATGAACCTTGCATGTATAATAAGACCCCTAATGTCATCCAGTTATTAATCACCAAGTGTATCATCCACCCTGCGGACGGTCAAGTTCTAGGCAGGCTCAGCTCCTCTGGCTGCTGGATTAGCTGCTGCGAATGTGCAGTGGAGGGGGCGGCTCTAAGACCCAGGAGGGAGAAGGGAAGGGAAGCTTTGCTTTTGACATAGAAGAGAAATCCCCTCAGTGCTGGTCCAGGGAAGAGAGTAGTGAAGTCAGTCACCTGCTGGTGAAGGACAGTAAAGCAGTTCCAGCAAGAAGAGGGGAATCGTCTTTGGAAGAGCCATCTCGCTTCCCCTGACAACTCTCAGCTGTCAGCAATGATGTGGAGCACACATAGGATGCTAATGGTACAAGCATGATCGGAGGGAGGCTTGTCTGGGCATCCTCCGCTTTCTAGTTCCCGAGCCTTTTAGGTGAATTTTGCCGCATGATGCTGTCCATGGTAGCCGCTTTCTCTCCTATAGGATGCAGCTCTTCTCTGATGTGTAGCTTGTTCCTGCAATAAAACCCAAAGACATCAAATAAAGCGGATCGAACTAGTCCCAGAACATCGTTATTCCGGTGTCATCGCAGGAGGTCTGTGTGCCGGGATCACCTGTCGCTGAACAGCCGCTGCAAGTCAGTGAAGTGAATTGTG
>NW_017307732.1:225058-232338 GCF_000935625.1 Nanorana parkeri
GCTTGTCATCGCCACCCCGGCTTTCCTCGCCTCTATTCGGATAATGATGCTGAGGAGAGCCCAGAGATCCTGGAGGAAAAAGCTGCCTTTCTGAGTCCAAGTTTCCTGTCCATGGACAAAGTCCCGGACACCCAGGCATAAGCAGGTAGGAATTGTTGGTTTTCAATGCATAGCACACAGAGAAGCTTCTCCGATACTAATGCACAGAGCAGTGATGCTGCGCTGTCACCCATGGCAACCAGATTTCATGGACCACCGATGGGGGCTGCTGTGCACTTTGGCCACAGCTCTCTGGAGGCTCACTATCTATTCATGCTGTACTGGACATGATGGGAATGATTTCAGGTTATCATATTGGATAACTTTTTTTGTTTTTCACTGATCAGTGTTGATAAGATCCACAAAGTTTAGAGTTATGGATTAAAAGTCAGAAAATGCAGGGGGGAAAGCAGTACTGTAATGCATGCCTGTGTATTGGCTGAGCTGCTGCTAATGCCCACCACCAGTGAAGCAGGGTATAGCAACAGGAAAGCAGTACTGTCTAGCCAAGATTACATTGCACTTGGAACATATTTATAACACACTCTGGTGATATATCTGTACTGATAAACTCCTATCTCACAGTACATTTGCTGCAGACATTTAGCGCTTTTGTGAACATCTAGCAGCCAGCCACCAGCTCTCAGCCCATGGCTTGCCCTGATTAGTGAATGAACTTGCAGTTTAATAAAAATTGCTGGTGCTTCTGTGTCATAATCACCTATAACTGATAATCATAGCATATTAGTGTGCATTTAGCCTTCGATGAGTTAATCTGCCCTAGCTCATTATTCTGTTTCTGAACAGCTAGGTGGAAAGCTGGTGCCAGGATACACAATAAAGACAGATAAGTGTCCATAATAAATATACCTATTCAGAGGGGAGTCACTCCACTGACATGCAAGATGACATTAATGAAAATGGGTGCAGATGAATCGTTTAACCTTTTTGGCCAATAAAAGTTCTACTTAGGATGGTGTAAGGCGGGCACTCTCAGCGCTTAATCCCGTATAGTTTTAAGTCACCGTTAATGGAGTGCTGGTTATGGTCATCTTTATGATCATACATATCATATGTGACAGCTGCTACTGTTTACAGCAAGTTTAGTGCAGGCACTGAAAATATCAGACCATGTATATAATGTGCAGTGCTCATCAGCCAGAGAGACTATCATTACAGCTTAGTGAACAATCTTCTCATGTTTTATTGAGCCCCAAATTCCTCTAAATTGTGTTCTATGGTACCAATCGGCTTATATTTCACATACCACCTATTGTGAGCAAATGCAATCTCTCTCTCTCTCTCTCTCTCTCTCTCTCTATTTCTCTCTCTCTCTATATATATACATATGTATATACAGTAAATGGGATGAGAGTAATGTATTCTTAGGGCTCTAGCTTATAATGAACATTATTACTGAATATTTCTTCAGCTTTTCTGTTTGCTTATGATTAAACACTTGGCAATGGTCATTTGTAAAAGAACAATTGACCTTGATTTAACGAGTAGAGTATAATATGTATATAGCATATTTTCTCCATAGATTATCAGCTATTTATAGCACATTATCCAGTTTGCATGCAACACAAAGCAAGGCTGTGCTTAGAGATGATTTACTGTGGACAGATACTTTGGATGCTCACGTTGCCTCTTGTGTCTTGCCAAGCGTCATTCACTTATCAATAGTTGAGATTTTATTTTTTTTCAAAAACATAACATTGAATCTCGATGACCACATGCCACTGATTTAATAATGAAATGGGTCTGGCTGATTTATTGTAGTGCTCCATTGTAATAATGGAAACATCTACACGGCTCCATGCAAAATATCGTATAATACATTAATGTTGCTAAGTCACTACATGAAGATTGATGAATACATGCAAACCGCCATAGCTATTTTGCTTGAAGATAAATGGAATACATAGCTATGTGGAGTTGCAAAATGCCTGTAGTTTTTGAAGACTAAGAAAAGAACATGGCTTAAACTTTTTTCTTTTGCATCATTTTGACTGGGACAGTAATGGTTTTTTAACTTGGTTCTTTTCAGGTTACTTTCAGATAGAAGTGGTATTACTGTATGTCTTTCAGTGACTTAGAACCCCATGTTCTACCTATTGGTACACCTTAATTTATCTTATATTATTAACAATATCATTATTGTAGCAACCCAATGTATATGACATATGTCAGTTATATTCACCTTGATGAAGTTTTTCTACTTAAAAGTGGTTTGTTTAAAAATGAGGATTGTTAGAATCCCTAAATAGTAGCCTTTTGTTTTGTTAAGCTTTCAAAAGCAATTAGCTTGGTGTAAATAATTGTATCATTATGTGTTAAGGACCACCATTAGCCAAACTTCCTTAGTGTTTGATAGAATGGGGAGACTTAGAGGAGACTGTAGCTCTCCTCTGTAGAAGGGATTTATCCCTCACTTCCTGTCCCAGTGACGGGGTGTCGCAGAGACAGAAAGGGAAAGGAAATCTCCCCAATGGGAACACATACTGTACAGCAAAAAAAAACAAAACATTTTTGTGTAGTGGGGAAAGGTTGGAATCTTTTATTGCATTCTGTGTCATTCTGTGCCATTGACACTGGTTCTCCTCATTTTTTGCCCCTGCATGATTGGGACAGAAAGCAAGAGGACATCTCCCCAAAAGGGTTTCCAGGTAAAATAATAACATTTACAGAAGCCCTTTCCCATTCTTTTCAAAACTTGGTTGGAATAGGGATTTAGCATTCTTTTAGGGACTGGTTAAACAAAAAATAACAGAAGAGCTAAAATGCTTAACTCTCCTAAAAAAATGCTATTTCATGTTCCCTCATTTAGTCATGTAATTTCTGCTAAAGGAAAGGATGAGATCTTGGCATCATTTGGGGTGTTTTAGTTACTCATTGTTAATTATTCCCAGTATGGTTTGGTAACATACTGTAGCTTTATGATTACATTTGGGGTAAAGGTATACCTTTAAGTATATCTGGACAAGTTGTTGTTGTATGAAATATGAAACGGCTCACATAGATTTTGCTCCATGGTTTTCACTACTCTTGTGCTGGTTGATTATATAATTTGAGCACTATTCTATTACCAATCATGTAGTGCATTGTGTGTAGATGCAAAGCATTTAGTTGTGAATATTTGGGCATGATAATTTCGGTGGGATAGGATTATAGCTAGCTATCTCTGGAATTGTACTTATAGCTGTGATCGTATAAATTTCACATCAGGTTTAGGCATAGTAGTAGAGGTGAGGTTCAAGTTAAGCCTTAGGGGTATTGTCCAGATTGAGTAAGGTTTAAGCATAAATAAACTCAGGAGTTAAATCTTACATCAGATGGACTACAATCTCAATTAGTTACTCATTTTATTGAAACTGTAGTCCATCACGTTAGAGAGCTTGGAGTGGTGACTAATTTATAACACACAAAGGGACTATGGGGAACAAAAGTAGCCATCCTCCAGAGGTAATGACAGTGTCCGCACCAATTCAGAAATGATTTGAGGACCTAAAGCCGAGTGATAAACACATAAGCTACATTTATGTTAATAGTTAGGGTACTTGAATTTTTTTAAAGATTTAACTCCGGAGTTTAGTGTCACTTTAAAGTAAATTTGTTGATTTACCCTTCATTGGCTAAACACGGGTTACTTTTGGGTCTTAAATTCCACCCATAGCACAAATCAAGATGAAAGAGTCCTGCAAAAGAAGAACTCATCTCTCCGACTGTGTCAATGGCATTTGATATTTTCAAGAGTGTCAAATGCCTCTTTCCCCAGCAGCACATTGTGGATTCTTCCTCTGACCACTACCTCACTGCTGAGTCTTGGAGTGATGTAGGGAGGGAGGACCCACCGTGTATGGTGGAGGAGACAGGCATCTAACACTCCCTAAAGTGTTGAATGCTAAAGACACTGATGGAGGCTGCAAGCTGATAGGGATGTCTTAATCAATAGGATATATAAACCCAAACCTTGTTTGCATACTCCTGACAGTACAGAAATTTTCTTTAAGCTATAATAATATCAGTTTGTGAACTTCTCTTTGTATGTAGTTTAAAATGTATACATTTCAAGCGAATGTAAACGTTTTATTTTGAGCAATTTGACTAAGAATTCAGTGTTGCACTAATGTGTAACTGCTTATTTCTGTTTAAACCACATTAAAATATTGTGGTGCAGGCTGGCATATATGTGTGCTGTGGAACCAGAACTTCCAAAAACATTGCTTATTCTTCCAAAACATGCATTCAATAGTGCAGTTTAATTGCAGAATTGGAAATCATCATGTATATTCAATGTGTGTTTTGCCTGAAGTTCTCCTTTGAAAAAAATTTAGAGCACACTGTGAACATTGTTCTGGCTTGGGCAACTAATTCCAAAATAGGAAGTCTCTACAGAGAATAGGAACCTCCTTCATTATCCAATTTAAACTGTCAACAGCATCTTCCTTGTAATTAAAACATAGCTGTTCTTCTATTCAGATGAATTAAATCCATTCAAAAGCCATTCTATCGAACAGTATTAAGACTACTATGATTTAATTGAAAGTAGTATGGAACTCTCAAACTTTTTTTCAATAATGAACCCAGATCACACACATATACATTGCCCACCAAGATATCTCTATATATTTTGGTCCAAGCACTTACAGTCAAATGGCTGAGTTCAAGTCCTTCAGTTGGCTTCCATGAACTTCCTGTCCATTACAAGATCACAAGGGACAGCATAGTCTCCAGCAACTGTCCATCTACCAACATAGAGAAGGTAGCAGCTACGGGGAGCAGGGAGCTGGGGAGTAGTTTGCCTTGCTGTGTCTGGTTGTTTGTAGAGACACACAGTTTTCTAGCACACAGAAGGGTGGCTCAGTAGGACCCTGCAAGGGAATGGAGCCACCCTAAAACAGGATATCAGGACAGGGCTCAGGAGATCAGCTGATTGTGCAGGAAACTAAACCATTTAAACATAAAGAAGCAGCAGCATTTGAAGTACTGTAGCTTAAAAACATTTTGACTTTTATATCACTTTAAATGGCAACTGCACACAGAAATTATTTTTACATTTTTGTGTGGTATTTGACAAATGATTACAGCAATAAGATATACCTACCAGAGTTCCCAGATTTGTCCCACTGCCATGACTATAAAGGTACACAGTTAACATCTCTTATTTGGGGTAGCAATTATCCTTCACAGTAAACAGTAACCCTGAGTAAACAGGCTGCGACCTCCAAGGCTGTATCAGTGGGGCTCAATTCACATAAACACATTTTTGAGTGGTATTTGGCCTGTAGTTCCAACAATTATATATCCCTCTTTCTGAAATTCCAGTTGCCTGCCTGACATGCTGACCCTCTGTCTTCAATGCTTATAACTGACCTAGAACAAGAAATCCTTGTCTTCAAACATAGTAATTCAAGGAACTGAATCCAAAGGGTCAACCTGACAGTCAAGCAGAAGAAGTCAGCAGTGACAGCTTCCTTGTTTATCTCATGTTCATCTCATGTTTGTGTTTTTTTTATATAGCCACATATTATTATTACTATTATTATTATTATTATTATTATTATACAGGATTTATATAGCATCAACAGTTTGGCAGAGCTTAAATGGTGGACACTATAGTTAAAATACAATTTCATTACAATAGGGTTAGGATGTCCCTGCTTGCAAAAACTTACAATCTATGGCTTTAGGATTCCCATATTGATTTAAAATTGAGAAATCTAACTCAGAGAGTGACCCTGTTATTATGGCTACAGAGACAAAAAAAGGCTGCAAGGAAATTCTAACATGGAAGTCTGTGAAAGAGACTGGCCAACAACTCAACATGGATGTGCCTACCAAGACTGTAATTGAGTTTAGGTGACTTTGGACTTCAAACTGTAATTCATTTTTTTTTTGTGCAAAATGCATTATATTAGTTGTGCAGATTATTATAATAAGGCTAGTAAGTCTGTGAAGGTTCTCATTGATCCAGGTCATGGTGTAACTATCAGAAATTTGTCACATTCGGCTGGGCTTGTTCTGTAATGTTATACATTTTGATGTATATCCAGACAGCTTCTGATTAAAACCGGTTCTAAATAAGCAACATCAACAGGTTCTGATTAAAAGCACTGAAATGTAACAGAACAAGTACAGTTGTGTAATTCATAGAAAGTAATCACTCTACTCTACTAAGTTTAAGGACCATCATTTTCAGTGGAAATGGACATCACATTAAGAAATTTAAGACATGCATAGTCGATGGAGAAAAAGCCAGTCATGGCCTGTAAGAAATGTCATGGGCAAACGTGTCTGCATAGCTAGTAGACATTTTTAATGCTTAGCAGAAACAATTCAAGGAGGTTGCGGAAACATTTACTACCAGTGAATTGGGAGTATAAACTATGCTCATGTGCTGGCACTTTATAGAACCTGTTAGTCATCAGATCCATCCCAATGTCCCCATAGAGCCATCTTGGGTTATAGGCCTAGGCTGCACCTGAGACCTTAACTTCTACCAACGTTTAGAATAAATCTTGCCCCTGATACCCTGTCATTCAACTTTCAAATGCAAGAGCATTTATTGTCCACTAAAGCTCTGGCATTTGTGGGTTAATTGACAGGAGTTAGTAAGGTCTGGCATCCAGTGGGGTTCACAGAAACACAGTGGGTCTCCTTGTAGATGGTACTTGGAGGCACCAAAGTACTTGCACTTTCACACTGTGGTTACCTTAAAAATGTTTTAGGCCAGAATGAGGTCAACTTAAAAAGTTAGCTTATACTTTCTTTTCATAGTTGCTGATGCAATAAAAAGGAAACCAACTTGTGATGCACACTATATTTTTTTTTGCTTCATAAGCTAGACCTAATCAAAACGTATTTAAGCTTTTGAATAGACCTCAGTGACTTTACTAGGAGAATTCAAATTGAAATAGAAGCACTCTGTGAAAAATGGTTATTCATAATGTCTTTGCTCTCTTGTACAGCTAATGCTACTGCTAGAAACCAACATTTCTGGCAGTCAGATGCCTGATCACTCGCTGCGTGCTGTGGTTTCTCCTGCTGGCCCTTAAATTACACTGTGTGCAAGAGGAACAACAGTGCTCAGCAGAGTCACTTGAAAATAAATCCACTTGGTACCATAATAATGCCGCTTAAATCCTAGTAATATTAGCAAATGTGAAAATTTGATATGAAAAGAAAACAAAACTTTGCACTTCATAAGGTGTATTAGACATGTGTATATATATGTATAG
>NW_017307732.1:232397-243377 GCF_000935625.1 Nanorana parkeri
CTATATATATATATAGATAGCTCTATATGTATCTATCTATATATATATTTGAGATATCTACTTACTGTACCTATACATATGTTGACTTATTATGAAAGCGGAAAAAATAGATACCTAGTAACAGCAAATGATTATGTATTAGCTGACGTTTTTCTGCATGCACTGAAAAAAGTTAATGATGGAAGCTGTGTGGATGTTATGGGTTGTAGCTTTATTAATTCTATTATTATTATTTTATTTTTTTTATTTGGGGAGGGGGGTGGATAAACCTTTTTAAATGCTTTGAACTTCAGGAATTATCAACATTCACACGTTTTAGTATTTTAGCTTTTATCTGAGTTATCCTGATAAATTTGTTTACATTTCCAAAAAGAGGTTAGCTTTTGACAGTTTTACTTATTCTAACATATATTTCCCCATTTCTCTGAAGAGGTCAACCCAGATTAGAGGATCAAAGATACTTAAAACAGCATGAACTTCTCTAGAATGAGATTTAAGCTCAGGATATGTATGGCCATAGTTATGTTTTATGTGCCTTGAATTTAGAGATAGTTAGGACACATAAGCCACACTTAAAAGAAAAACTGTTTTCCAAATCGAATTATAACTAAGATGGCCATAGTGACACTGATGCATTGATCTTATCAGTTTGATACTCATTGATTTGGGAAGATCCAATGTTTCTCCTTTTCCAGGTCAGATCATCTAACCAGCACTTCACCAAAGGTCCAAAATTTCCACTTTTGGAGGACCTGCTTTGCCTTTTTTCCGGCCATTCAGTAGGGCAGTTTAAGGTTAACTTTGTGACCTTTCAGCTGTCTACTTTTCCTAACAGGAAACAACAAAAATTAACAATTGAGTGGTAGCCTTGTCTTTAAGTTGCAGACTGCTTAGAGTATGGGCAACTAGAGTAAGGCTTGCAAGGTGCTTCAGTTTAATGTTTTAACATAACTACTTGTAATCTAGCAGGGAGGTTTAAGTTTCTCTTCATGTGTATTTCAAATGTTTTGATATCTGGTGGCACAGTTGCTCATTGGCCTTTTATGGATTACTGGAAATGGATATTAACTGTTTTTTGGTAGGCATAGCTATTCTCTTTTTCTCTCAGTGACTTAGAGGCATACATAATTAGTTACCTTCTTGCACCAATACAGTAATGCATCCTTGTTTGGAAGCATCAACCTGAATTGTTAAAGGAGAACTATGGGGTCAGTGTTTTTCCCCATAGTTCTCCTTGGGGTAACGGGAGGACACAAACTAGCGTCCTCCCGTTACCCTAAGCTCAGTATACCGCGAGCTACAGCTCGCGGTATACTGAGACGCCGCACCTGGAGCGGATCCCGACTTAGATGACGGGATCCGCCCAGCTGCGTGAGTGACAGCTGGCTCTGCCTATCTAGAGGCAGAGCCAGCTGTACCCGCCCCCTCCCCTGTCCGTTCCGCCAGTCAGCGCTGGCAGATCGGAGCGGGGAGAGGGGAATCCAGCCCCTCCCCCTGTCACGGCAGAGAGCCGTGACAGGATCGAGAGGTGAGGGAACCCGGTATGTGTTCTCTCACCTCCCGATCTTCTGAGCCGACCTGTGACAGTCTCATTGTCACAGGTCGGCTAAGAACTATGAGGTGAGTGGAAATCACTCATGTCATAGTTCTCCTTTAATTATTTGAACAGGTCATAGTATGGTCATTTTCTAGTATTAGCAATGGGTTGTTTAATTTTGTCAAATGCACTATTGTGTTGAAATTCACATGGAAGGTCAGAGCTTCTATCTGAAAATGATCTCAGTAAGTAGGTAAGAAAAAAACATTAGTGTGATGTGGAGGGAATTCCTAAAACTGTGTCTGGCTCTAAGGGGTTTTTAGGTGGACTTGTAAGAGTTTTCTTTAGTGTTTTCTGTATCTGCTTTAAAAGGCTGTGTCATACAAAATATGGCCAAAAGACTTGCTTGCTTGTGGTATGCATTTTTATGAATATATAACTCCTTATACTTTTGAGCATATGATATCATCATAGCCATATGCTTTTACTTTCCTTTTAAACACTTTTTGTGCAGATCAAAATGTAGTATTTTAAATGTGGTTGCAAAGGTATGTCCTTGTCTACCCAATAACCAGACCTGGCATCTAGAGCACTGAAGTAGTTATTACCAGCCAGCTTGCTAGCTATGTCTTCCAGTACAAACATTTGACAGTGCTCCTAATTTACAGCCTGATTTACTGTAGGTCTCTGGTGTCTTGGCAAATCCATGGCTCACCTATACATGATTATTCATCTGTTGCCTTTAAATATAGTCATTTTGTGGGCTCATCAGCTTTGCCAGTCACACTTAGCTTACCTTCTGTCAAACCTATTTGCAAGTATTTATTTCAATGCTACCAGGACTGTGCTAGGAGAATGGAGTGTGGAGGAAATTGATTTATCACCTGAGGTTTCTGTACTGTGTATTAAATACTTAGTCTATGAAGAACATCCGTGTACACAATAACCATATCACACTTACTAGCTTTAGCTGACTGTACATTTTAAAAATGTTGAATTGACAATACCAGCTGTGTTAATTTCAGATACAGAGAAGCTCAAAGCCCCAGCTCTAGGTAAGCCATATTGTTTACAACTTAAATCCTCAACTCCTGTTCATTGCATTTGCATTCAAGCCAAGCTGCACAATGTTTTACACCCAGTTGCCCTCCCATATATGGAAAATAATGCTAGCTTTGACCCACTCAAAAAGCATTTTCTCTTGAAATACATTCACACTTATATACAATTAAATGTATATGTGTTCTGTGCCCAGTGTGAACTACATTATTATTTTTTCCCTTTTGTAGTTTTTATTACACTGATGTATTTTAATGGTTACATCTCTTGAAGAAGCATTAGATGCTGCATCGGGAGCCTACACATGTTTGCAGTGGCACATTTCAACATAGTGGTTTTTCCCTACCTCTGTCTCCAAGTCATATTTTCATGCCTCCCAACTTTGGAAAGAGGGACACTTTGAGATGTAATGAGACATGCAGTGCATTCTGCCCTCCATGCCAAAAATCGGCATGGCTAAATCCAGCAGAATATTGGGAGCATGGTAAAACAGAGTCTGAGCCTAATCTCTACATACACTGCACTGACTCCACAAAATACCTATTTATTGTGTCAAAAGTGATAGCCTCACAGACACACATATAGTAAACCTAAGGACAAAGGATCATTTCAAAAAAATAAAACGCTCATTGTATCTGCACACAGAGTATAGCCAGAGCTAACACTTTATCTGTCTGCCTGGAAAATAAGCAATTTAAAATGTACCTGTTATGTACCTGTTATGCTGCCTGTGCCGCCATGATCCTCTATATTCATGAGCTACTGCTGACTGCAGAATCTTCTGCATGTGGCACACTTGTGGGCATATCAGATGCCTGGTACTGCACTGTGCATTGTTCCTTCTGCCAGCCCTCCTATCAGTACAGGACATGTAGGCTGGCAGGTGGAACCAATGAGTGCTGTGGGGCAGCAGGCATACCCACACTGATACCTGGGTGCTGGGGTACACTTTGATCTTTTCCTTTTTAATTTTATTATGTAGTTCTGATCCTGTTTTGTAGCATGACAAACAATTAGTAAGCAGGATCCTACCACTATGACATTCTTCACCAACTGGAAGTTTTAGTTTTCAATACTTTTTCTGGCATGAGAGCACAGGGATGGGTCAGTTAACATTTTCTAGAAATTATAAAGTTTAAATCTGGAAAAATATGCTTTAACTAATGATTATGATCAACATTACAATTTGATTGTAAATAGCAGTTCACATAAAAATTCACATCTTCAACAGTGAGTCTTAGTAAGAACCAAACATATTACAATGATTAGGAATTGGCTAAACCGTCAATGTAATTTTTACACTGTTACTATGTCCTTTAGGGGTCTATGTCTCCATGATTTCTAAAATATTTTCTAAAGCATTTCAAACAATGTCATAGTGCATAGCCATGCTTATGCTTTAACCCAGCTGGCCTCAGTTCAGAATTTTTTTTTTTAATCATGTGAATTTGGTTTACTTCTTAAAATTTACTACAACTGTTCTTTAGATCTATAAAAATTATACTACCCTATTTTAGTTAGTAGGCCTTATTCACACAGGGCATGTTGCCCCATACAGCTTGAAGGGGCAATTTATGATGCGCCCTGAGCTACAGGTAGAAGCATGTGGATAGTTTTTGAGACTCTTTTTGACAGCCACACACAGATGGTGTACGGACCTGGATCTATCATATACGTGTTTGAGGTCATACACCATCTTTCAATACTCGGAGCTGTGGGAAGCAACGCGTGAGGCTGCCTAGCTTTTGCATCTCCATACACTTACATGAGCTGCCCACATGCTTCTTCCCGTAGCTTTGGGCACATTAAAAACTGGCATTTCACTCTGTACAGGACAACACACCCTGTGTAAATGAGGCCTAATAGGTATTCATATTAAACTGGAGTTGTTTAGAAATGTTGAACGCTTTTCACCACTCATTCAAAAGGCTTCCTTGGTTCCAATGAGGGTTGGCAACATGTCTGTGAAGGCTTTTATTTATCCAGGTCACTGTATAGCTAGTAGTATGCAGCCTCATTCAGGTGGATTTGTCTATACATTTTGAAAATGTTTCACCACTCATCTGACTCAACTGATCTGAACTGAGGAAGCCAATCTAAAAGCAGTCCACCCATCAGTTACTGCATGGTGCAACTGTAATAATTTCACAGACAAGATGGTACAGTATATACCTGTAGGCCACCAGTAATGGGTGGCCAGCACTCAATGGACTAAAGCAAAAATTAAAGCGATTATCAATAGTATTAAAACATAGAAAACCCCTTTGCGAGCACTGAGTAGCAGGAATTATTCCTCCTTAGACTCCTGTTGTGAGAATTGTTTGAAAGTCGCTCCAAGGAACTACTTGGCTTCATCTGTTGTAAAGCAGCTTCAGCCCCAGCCTATTTATATCAATGGCTTTGAGGCTGGAAATTAAACATTCTGAAAAAGATGAACAGCTCTAAATCCTTACTGCTCTAAGACAGCTGATTAAAGAGAGTCTGAGTTGAAAAGAAATTGCATCCTGCATAAGTGTACCTTGAGAAGGGGTTTCCCATCTTATCTTGCAAAATGACCAAATCTATTTAAAATCAGGTTATCTATTACATTTCTGAGTTGATACACATGTTTACATCCGGTTTATTCCACAATTTGGCTTCTATTATCTTGTTAAGTAAATGTATTTGATTCTAGCCAGTATTTTAAATGTTTCTTAACAATATTTTCATAAAAGAACTTATATAAACATAACAGCATATTAACATATAAACACAGCAATGGAGAGGTAGGGTTTCCTGCAAGAATTCATGGAATTTAATGGGCATGTTAACGGTACCATGCTGTCAGCAATTGGGCCCTGTCAGCTAGTATCTTTTGGGCATAGAAAATTATGGCTAAGTGTCTAAATCTGTTTATGGTATAACAGGTCAGACCCACTTGGTGCTGCTGAAGGTGGAGTATGCCACCTCTCGATAAAGACCATCAGAGTGGCAACCTGGCCTAAGGCTAGGGTTGCCACCTTTTCTTCAAGTGAAACCCGAACACTCTAGCGCCGCACGCGGAATGGGATCTCCTGTGTGTTAGCTTGTCACTCTAGGGGGCGTGGCTATCACCCATGTGACTTCATCCCGGCAGCATCCCCTTAGTGGGCGGGGCCAGCCGTCCATTGCTGCTGTATTGGCATCCTGTGCTCTGCCCTCCAGGGAGTCTCTGCAGGCTGACGCTGCATTGCTGCTGCCGATTTGCCACCCGACTCTTCCTCTGAGCTGCGGGCACCTGTAAACAGACACAGGCTGCCCGCAGCTCAGAGGAAGATCCGGTTTCAGGCAGATGCGGCTGCCGTGGATCGCACTTACCAAGGACCTCGCAGCCGCATCTGCGAGAAAATTTAAAGTGCCGGTGTCAGCAGAGTGTCTTGTGTACGGGTGCCCGCTGGCTGGACACCCGTACACAAGACGCCAAACCCGGACTGTCCGGTTGAAAACCGGACGGGTGGCAACCCTACCTAAGGCTATTGTTGTTTCCTATGGGACCTGCGGTGTTATCACTTGATAGTTCCATCTCCCTAAACTAGTAGTCCAATGTAAAGAAAAGTATTCCATTAGAACCAAAGAGGGGAATGGACAGGGTTAGGGGGACAGGAAATAGAAGGGAGTGGAAAAGCAGGAGAGTGGGGGCAGGAGAGACTGGGGGGGGATCTGATGGTGGATGGAGGGGATGTTGAGGGGGCAGCAAGTGGTTTCCCAATAGCTTGTATCATATGAGCCTGCACCTAATCTGACCTTTTCGTTTTGACTGCACCTAATCTGACCTTTTCGTTTTGACTGTGATAGAAAATGTGCAGAACCCCCCCAGATGGAGTTACACATCATGTTTTGGTGTTGCGTCACGGGTGAATATAGAGACTGACAATGTAATGTGGTGTACATCTCTCAAGAAATACTGTAATGCTAAACATTGCTGCCAGATATGCCAGTATCCTGAACATTCACATTTAAAGAGTCTTTGCAGATCATGGTATTGGTTGATTTAGAGTCCTCCTATGGTAATGTAAGGAATACCTGTCCTAGGCTACACACACCACCCCAACATAAGGGAATTGGTTGGTGAATAAGCACAAGTAAATTGTTGAGATAAGATGTCTCTGGGGAGATCCCAAGATAAAGTTTACTGTTGTGGATGTTTTCATGTACAGGGGTCTAGTCTGGCAGTTGTTTAGCAAGTGTCTGATTTGTAGCTAAGTCCACTGAGAAATTTGAGCTGTTTGGGATTAACCTGTCACTGTGATGCAGTCTTTTTAGTTACCACCTCTGAAAAAGTGTCCAGCTCTCCTACTAGAATGCAGCATACCATCATAAAAGTCTTGGATATGCCTGGTGTAAAGTCTGGGTTAGGGTGTATATGGGTTAAAGGGTAGGGAATGGAAGAGAGGGGCAGCACTTTGCATACCTTGCAAAAGCTGCACATAGTGAATCCTATAATTGGGTCGTCTTACACATACTAAGAATGGTCTAACGGGAGTTTTATGTGGTAGATTTCAATGGGTGGGATGTAAAGGACGGTTCTAGGGCAATCCAGTCTTTTTGTGCTATGTACAGATTTCAGTCCACTAGTCTTGAAATAGGGAAATACTTTTTTATGTCCGAGAGTCTGATGCCACCTTTATTTTTAGGCATGGTCAGCCATTTTGTATGATTTCCCACCAACCTTAAGTTTAAGTTTGATTTCTGCTGTCACATGTAAACAAAAAGCCAGGTCATAGGGACACCTACACTACTTGCTTCCCCTGCTAAGCTCTGCATTAGATGAGTCATCAGTCAGAGCCCGACAAAGAAACCGATTAGTGTAACTTGTTCAGCCCTGGCTACTTTTTTACATATGGTGCCTGTGCTGTCTGATACTGCGGGTCCACACTGACAAGAGTTCTGAATGGGGCCCAGCTGAAGGGACAAACTCCTCCATTGTCCCTGAGTGGAACAGCGCCCCATGAAGTGGCTCCCAGGGCACATGTTCTGGCTGCTATACCCTTAATACGTCACTGCAGTGATCTAAAAAAAAATTAAAAAGACTATAATTTAAAAAGACTATATATGAAGTCTTTATTAATTGCACTGTATTTCTGCAGCAGCATTTCCAATATCTTGCACTGTAGTAGTACTTTTATTCTATAAAAAAATCAGATCAAAACACATTGCTGTATTTTATAACTAAGACATTAATCTACTACTGCATAACCTGCCAGTAGATGATTTCTTAAAGTAATAGTTGTCAAAAATGTAAATGCAGAAACTGTAGATATTTAATGTGGCCATTGTATGATCCACGTTAAAGTAAATCGCATCCATCTTCTGTGTCATCCTATGGAATGTGTATTCATGAATATAGTATGCTTTATGAGACTAATAACTGGTTTAAAATATTTATGATAAAAATATGAAAAATGAGAACTGATTTATAATTAGTTTTTAGTGGCATTTATCTTTGGAATAGATGGAGAGGGCAGTATCTCCCAGAGGAAAATGATATTAGACTTGCAAAAGGCAACCAAATGGATTTCCAGCAAATTTTGGTATAGAAAATGTTAGCCATTATAAAATGGATTACCTGCCAAACCCGAGTGGAAGTATCCACTGAAAAGTCTGCTTTTGTTGTTATGTATCTTAGATATTGGCCATATATTTGGCCAGACAAGTAAACTTGTAGCTGAGTGGAACATAGTTAATCTGAAATGTTTTTCATGATGAAAAAGCCCATATCAGGCATGTAAAACTGTAATATCATGTTATGTTGGATTCTGTTTTGTTTTTTTTGTTTGCTACATTGCATGCATACCAGAGGGAGCTCTAAAGACCTACAAAGTGCATTTGTTGTAAAAATCATTTTACCCCATCTGTGTAAACATGACTCAACTTTGCAAAACCTATTAGGGAAATAGTAATAATAAATCAGTTCTTATTCAGTAAAGTGTTGGGGGAGGAGAAGACGCATAGATGTTGTAGTGAATTGTTCTAAAACATTACAAAAGGCCTTTCTGAAACTGAACAATACACGTGAAATTATACAAACTGAAAATGTGTTTGGATAGCAGTTCTTCTGCTATCTGCCTTGGATATTATTTACAAATTCTTAACAGGAGTTTTGAACCAAGTAATCACTGACCCTGTAGTTGCATGTACTGAAAAGTAGGTTGTCCTCAAAAATCCTCAAAGATGAAAACAAAGACTCTAAAGTTGGCTTTCAGTTGTGTTTTAACACTTTCTTCCTGCACAAACATATATACAGCAGCATGGACAGTGTGCTTTAATGCTGGGCTGCTGCATATATGCATACAGTCAGCGCCGCTCTTTTGAGCACTTTAAGTTGGCGCTCTTAGCAGAATGACTGAGCTGTTGCTTACCTCTCTTGTATAGCAAAAATGCTGACAGAATCTTCAACACCCAACACACTTCAAGTGTGTTAGATGACTGGTAATTTTTTAGATGCCAAGTTCCCCATCACATGCTGTGGTACCACTGGATGGACCCTGAGTCATTACTGTCTACGGCAGTGATTTAGCGCTGGCGGATGAAACCACTGCATGGTGATGTCATGTGCCAAATTTGAGTAGGTTTGAAATGTATGTATTGCTGTAAATATCTTTCCCTGTATGACAACCTCATCATATTATAAAGGGGGTAGACAGAAATCTGGGATGTTTTAGTTATTTATCATGGTCACTTGTCCCCTACAAACTGACTACTGGTCTGTTGATTGTTTTTGTGTATGTTTCTTGCAGTTCAAAGATATTATTTGTGGCAGAAGCTCAAGGACAGTCCAAACAGCTATTATTTATGTAGGCCATTCAGATCACTGTACTGTTTTGCATTGTGGTAAATAACATGTTCTGGCAGCATTTTTTTTATTCTGTAACATTAAAAATGAATGAATTGCACTGCATGAACTCATGATCCATCTTTTTTTCATGCATAACTTGGCACTCCATGCAAAAAGCTAAATACACAGATAAAACACATAGGGGGGGGGGGATTTATCAAAACTGGAGCAGAATAATCTGGAGCAGTTGCCTATGGCAACCAATCAGTTTCTCTCTTCCCTTTGTTCAGTTAAGGGTTGACAATGAAAGGTCGAAGGTGATTGGTTGCCATGAGCAACTGCTCCAGATTATGTCTGCTCCAGTATTGATAAATTCCCCTCATACTGTATATGGGAACTGTTTTACCTGCCAAAGAAGCTGTATTACTATCCATCCGGGTCTGTGATTTACACAGCTCGACCACACAGAGCACATTGCTGTCTGGCAGGACAGGAGACCTGATTTGTCTCAGCTGCAGTTAGGTAACATTAATAGAACATGTCCCTTTCCCAGCCTATGACTGGACAGTGAAAAGAGAAGCACCATACTGATAACTTTGTCTCTTTGTCACTCAGATTTCTCTTCCTATCAGAATGCTCCTTGTTAACACATCAGCACTGCAGCATGATTGATTGACTGTTTGTGCTGCTATTACCTCTTCCAGACCTCCAGAATGTCGGTCCTTTATTTATCTGCCTGGAGTTTGTGCAAATGTACAAAAATTGCATATGAAAATGAATGCAGCGAAGAGCGATTTAGATGCGTGGTTTTCTGTATAGTTATTCCATTGTCATTTAGTGAAATTTCATTTGTATATGGTTGTAGATCCATAGTCAGACCAATCAGTGTCCTCAATCAGAGTAAATTAAATTGTCTAACTAATCAACAATTCTCATAGTCAAGCAGGTATCATAGACAGGTTTCTGGACCTTTACAGCATGATAACTGGCATGGACCAGTTTTCTTTTCTGCCAAGAATGCAACAAAAGATGCATCAAATAATTATGACTAGCATTAAAATTCTGTTATTTGATTTTATAAAAGTTAATCCACATCCGTCTCCCCTAATATGTCCAACAATTACTAGTAAATAATTATAGACACGAGTACAGCATCTTATCACGGATATAAACAATGCTATTCTGGATCGGTGTTCCAGCTGGTTTAAGAATACATTTTGTAGAATGTAGATTAAATCCTTTCTAATAGCTTAATATTTTAAGATTTGCACTTAATTAATACAAAACAAAATGAAAAATATATAACTCTCACAGTTTTACATTTTTTAAACTACATAAAGAATGGATTAGTCAGCAAAAGCCGAGCTAAAAAAAAAATGTTAGCAATACACTACTCACAGACGTATCATGTCATTGAATAAATATGGAATAAATATATAATCTTGTTTTTCATTTTTTAGTGCACCAAGATTACTTATATCTCTGAAGGATGATTTGAAAGAGAAACTGTAATAGTTTTGGAGCAATTTTACTTAATGTTCTCTTATATTTTTTGTGAGTGTGTGTGTGTGCATAAATATATATATATATA
>NW_017307732.1:243417-277866 GCF_000935625.1 Nanorana parkeri
ATATATATATATATATATATATATATACACACTGTATATATGTACTGTATTTTCCAGCGTATAAGACGACTTTGTATACTTAAAAACATCCCCCGAAAATCGGGGGTCGTCTTATATGCGGGGTATACAATGTGAACCTTTAGTTTGTTTGGGCCAAGCTGGCCCAAAACGAACGTCCCTAATCCGTCAGCACGCTGGATGTGCAGTAATACTGTATGTACAGTAGCTTCCACGCTGGTACAGTATACCACGCTGAGCCAATCAAAATGAGCGATGCACACAACCTCTGCCAATCCGAGCAGGCTTTGTATTCATTAATAGAATACATCGCTCGCCGTGATTGGCTCAGCGCGGTATACTATATGTAGCCGAAGCTACCGTACATACAGTATTACCGCACATCCAGCGGGCTGACAGATTAGTGGGTGTATTTAAACAAAATGACTGGTAGACAAGACCCCATCATGGCTCCAGCTAGAAGAAGGAAATATGAAGCCTTGGAAGGGGGCTAGTCTTATACGATGAGTATAGCCAAAAACCTATGTTTTAACTGGAAAATTAGGGGATCGTCTTATACACCAAGTCGCCTTATACGCCGGCAAATACGGTAATCTTTACTTCGCAATAAAGGGCAAATCCAAGATGCCGGTGTCACACAGCCTCATGGGTTTTTTATGAGTGATGTCACCACAGTATGAACGTTTAGGTTGAGCTGTTGTAACTCTGTCCACCCTCTCCCAATAGCAGTAGGTCACTGCTATAGTGATTTTTTCCTGACTGACATGTGTCACAACGTGGAGCAGAAAGGGGAATAAAGCTCTCCAAAGGCATACCCTAACTATGAGCTTTATCATTCAGCTACGTTATGTAAAAGTCACACTAATGTGATATAATTTTACTCAGCAGACTTTGTTGATATATGGGGCAAATTACATAAACATTACAGAGAAAAATTACAGGAAAATGCATTTTTCATATTTACTATTTAATCCCAATAAAAATTAGGGAAATAAAAATGTATAATTCCAAATTTGTAACTAAATTTAAGCCCTATCTGTCCTACAATGTTTAATAAGTTAGGGTAGGCTACAGCATCCAAGAAGATATATTGTATGGAACCTGAATTGAGACACCACTGAAGTGAAAATAAAAATGCTCTGGGACTCAAGTGAGTTTAGAAGGAAAAAGGATACTCAAGTGGGTAAAGATAATTTTTTGGATCCATCCTCTCTTTAAAATACAGTATATTAGGAATGTAAATTTGTGCCTCCATTTGCTCAGAACGAATGTTCGCAGACATTCACAGGGCAAATAGCTCTGCAAATTATTTATAAATAGACACCTATATGTATAGTTTATGGTCAAACTTCAATTAAGCTTTAAGCAAAGCCATCTGAAAACCTTATGGATAGGTCATCACAAAGTTGCAGTTTACCCTGCTTATTATTGGAATAACTATCATTATAGCCGATGATTTACCAGATTTAGCATCATTATAACAAATAACAAAAAAAAATATTTATTTAATTATGGATCAATTAGTAATAACTATGGAGATAATATGATGTTAAATGGTAATAATGTCACTTGGTAATAATTATGTCACAAATGTGACCCTCTTGACCTCACCCTGCCTCCACCGGTTGTTCCACATGTGTTTTGAGCACCCAGCAGAGTCTGCCTGTGGCTTTGTGCCTCCTGCACACCCACAACTTCCCTGAGCACTGGTCCAGACGGCGCCTATATCGGCGTGTGACGTCACCTGACGCCACGCATGCATGGCGTCATGTGACGTCATGCTCCCCGCCTCCAAGATGGTGGCACGTATGCGCAGAAGGCGCCGGTGGCCAACATGGCCGCTGCGCATTCTCAAACAAATTATTATGTGACCAAATACATTTTTCGTATATTCAGGCAAATAGTAATTCATTAATTTAACATTTAGTCTAGGTTTTGTGTTCTGTTTTTTATTTTTACTTTTCTAGATGCACTTACTTGAAAAAAGGGTATGCATGAAATCCTGACACTTTATTTTTATAGATTCTATTTTAGTTTGACATTTAATGTTTACCATTGTTTGCCTTCTGTTGTTTTATGTAATAAGAATACTTATATTGTGCCTACAAGTTTAATACCTTTGAATAAAAGTTTTATTTTTACTATACTTTTAAATATGTTTCTTTGGGGCTTAACAAAGTGGCATTTTTTAAATGGTGCGGATATTGAAGAAATGGGTGTGGCCACTCAGGGGTGTGGTTACAGAGGGGTGTAGTTACTGAGGGGTGTGGTCAGTGAGGGGCGCTGTAAAGCTTTCTCGCACAGGGCGCCTAAAGGCCTGAGGCCGGCCCTGCCGCTACCTGCAAGTGACACAGCTGCACCTACATGTATGCAGCAGAGACAGAGTTGCCTCCATATCAGGGACAGCCTCATATGTTCTTACAGTGGAGCTTATTCAAGAGCTCAGTATCTTTTTTTCTGAATACCACCACTGACAGGGAACATTTGGTACTCAGCATAAGGCTTTTATTAGAGGCAGAGGTACTCCTGAAACTCCCTTCACTAATCAAGGATATAAAATCCGTCTATAATAGTTTCTGCATCTGATAATACTCAGAAAACAGAATAAATCCCTTTTCCATTGGCACATTGCAATCAAGTCTTGTAAAAATATGGCAAAAAAATGCAGTTGCTTCTTAGCACACATTCTGAGGGAAAAAAGGGGAATAAACCTACACATCCCATATGGAGAACGATTAAAGGAGAACTATGAGGTGAGTGCTTCTCACTCACCTCATAGTTCTAGCCGACCTGTGACAATGAGACTGTAACAGGTCGGCTCAGTAGATTGGGAGGTGAGCGAACATATACCGGCGTTCGCTCACCTCTCGATCCTGTCACGGCTCTTTGCCGTGACAGCTCAGGGGCTGGGTTCCCCCCTCCCCACTCCGATCCGCCTGCGCTGACTGGCGGAACGGACGGAGGAGGGGGCGGGTACAGCTGGCTCTGCCTCTAGATAGGCAGAGCCAGCTGTCACTCACGCAGCTGGGCGGATCTCGACATCGATGTCAGGATCCGCTCCGTCTGCGGTGTCTCAGTATACCGCGAGCTGTAGCTCGCAGTATACTGAGCTTAGGGTAACGGGAGGACGCTAGTTTGTGTCCTCCCATTACCCTAAGGAGAACTATGGGGAAAAGCCCCGACCCCATAGTTATAATTTAAGGCATTAAATGACACACAGCCAAAGATACTTTCTGCACCTATTTTTGAAAAGCTGTATAACCTTAAAAAAGATCATAACAAGCCAAACACTCTCAGATAGAATCCAGGACTATCTTCAGTCCTCCAACATCACCATTTTGAATGATAACACCAAGAACTCTCTAGAATCACCAATTACTACTAAAGAGCTGGTAGGAAATCCAGCCTGGTAAATCCCCAGGAGCTGGTGGCTTTACCCTCTTATACTAGAAAACCTTCTATTTCAGGCCCCTCAGTTCATAGCTGCATTCAACTCCCTCATGACAGGCAAGCACTTTCCCACTGACTCTCTAAGGGTCCACATCACAATCCTATAAAAAGAAGAATTCACTCCTTTGCCACAGCTACTGCCCCATTTCCCTATTCAAGCAAGACCACAGATTAAATAATAATAGCTTGCAATGCCAAGCTGCAGCAAACAAAGCGAGCAGAGTACTGTCTTGTATTATAAAGGGAATGTACTGTAGGGACAAATCTATAAATTTGCCACTTTATAGATCACTGGTTCGGCCTCATCTGGAGTATACAGTCCAGTTTTTTAGTCACCAATCCACAGAAAGGATGTCCTTGAGCTGGAAATGGTGAAAGCAACATCAGCAATAAACTTTTTACGGTAAACTCCATAACAAAGACTAGAGGCCAAGATTTAAGCACAAGGGGCGTAGTGGCTTCTTCTCAGTTAGAGCACACAGTATAATATTACCATCTATCACCTTATCCTACCTTTTCTTGCCATTCTCCCACATAAGATGAAACAAACTGAAACACACGAAGAACCCTCATCATTACATTACAGGAGACACAAGCTAGAGTTTAGGTATTATAATGTTACTTTATTGCACATATCTATGTGTTTGCCTCAATATTGTACTCCATTGACATTGATCGGTTTCAAAGTTACAGAAAGCCAAGACTCAGTTATTATATTCAATATGCTGGTTGGTTCACTGCAGAGGCTTTGTATTCAGTCAATGAGTTGCATTGTTTATTGTATGTTTTCTTTTTTTAACCTCCAGCAACACATAAATAAAGAATACATAAAAAATGCTTGAAAAATAATTTAACTGATAGATGTTCCAATACTTCATCCTGCAGCAGGCCCCATCTTTTCAAGAAACACCCCTAAGGTTAAAGGAGATTCCTGCATGCAAATTTCCTTACTAATAATTATTACATTATATTACATTTGTTAATTAGGAACTGTTGCTATAAGGCTGTAAGTATATATACTGTGGCAAGCAGCAATGTAATTTTGGTTCCACAAAGCTTAGACACCCTCTTAATGCTACTTTCTATCTATGAAAATCATCCCTTCTAAACAATCAAAAGAGTAAGGAGGGAGTAGTGTGTGTGGGGAAGCTTATTGTGACAAACACATTTTAGTAATAAAGAGTGCATATGAAAGAAGAACAACTGGAGAGAGTAAATATATTGTTATGCAGTGTTATCAGGGTCAGGGGGGATCACCTCAGATTTGGATAGAAAAGGAAAGTAGACAATCAATGTAGGCTGCCACTTTATATTGGGAAGATAGGCCCTGAATGTTCTGGTTTGTCCTAATGGTACACAAAGTGGTTCAAGTGTCGATATGAAAATTAACAGTGAAAGAGGGCATCCCTGCCAGGTGCCCTTGCCCAGGAGAAAATATTCTGAGCGTGTCTCTTGAATGAGGACTGCTGCCTGGCGGTAGAATATAGGATCAAAATCCATGTCATCATATAAATATCAATGCTGATGTCATAGAGAAACATTTAACAGAACAGGTGGTACTTAAACCCCGCATATAATGTATTGGGGGTACTTGATTGTCCAAGTTCAGAAAACCCTGTGCAAACATACAGAAACATCTCATTTCAACTTTCCACAGTTTGTAGCTGTTAGACAATGAAATAAGAGCAATGGCTGTTTGTTGTGGATCACTGCACTCTGAGCATTGCATTTTATTTTATTAAAAAAGCTAAAGTATTTTTGGTTCTTTGTTATTCCAATCTTAGTCTGTTTATGCGCAATATCTTGACTGTATGCTAAAATCTATTCAGTAGTGCACGGATGAATGTCAGCAATAATTACTTTACTCCAGTTTCAAAAGCTGAACTGTAAGTTACAATTCAGGCAGCATGGTTAACCAACTGTTCTAGCAATCAGATGCTTATATGGAAAAAATGTTCTGTTAAAAAAGCCCAAGGTGTCATTTTCTATTGAAATACTAAAAAATTAAACTATATGAAAGAACACCTTGCAGCAGACACACAAATAACATGGGGCAGTTTTTGTCCTTGACCATTATAAAGTAGGCTCTTTGCTGTTTAACATTGTGAAAAGATAAATCAGATTCTGCAGGTCATTCAGTCTTTTCCTTTTCTTCTAAGTTATAATTCCAGTTTTATTTCTTTTTTTGTGCCATTAATAGAGATGAGCAAACCAATCCATGTGAATTGAGATCCTAAATTAATGCAGCCAATGCGCTCGTTGCAAAACTCCACAAATACCACATGCCAATTTGTCTGCTCTTATCCTGTGATTATTTTTTTATCTTAATTGTGTGATTTATTTATTTATTTTACAACAGAAAGTGTGCCTCCTCCCCAGAGATCCAAGCTCTGCACACCAGGCAACAGGACTTACAAATATGCACACCTTGTTATTCTGATACCAGCTCGTATTCCCATTATCAGTACGCCAATATTTCAAGAAGAAGGGGTCCAAAAAGGGCCCCCCCCCCCCCCCACACTTTCCTTATAAAATATTGAACCAGTGCTGAAAATTATATGGCTCTTGTGTCTTGGGGTTTAGTTTCCTTAAAAAAATGATAATGTCGGAGCGCATGCGCAAAGCCGCCGATGGAGGTCGCCTTCTGAGACGGCTCCGCAGCTTGCCTGGGCAACGGTAAATACAGCACGGAGCCTCCCGCTCCCCAACCCTCTCACCCCCCGTACCTGTCAACGGACACATTGCGGCATCTGAACATGTCGTCCTCGGGCACCAGAAATCCCATCAAAGGGAAACAACAGCCCATCACTGAGGCGATGGCTCGGGCCTCCTCCAAGATGGCGCCGGCAGCCCGCGCTGTTCCTCCTCAGAACCGCCCAACCTCGGCATCCAGCAGGGACATGGAGGAAGGGGGCCATGATAGTCAGGATGGAGCTCGCCCTCGTCACAGATCACAAACAGCTCTCCTGCAGCGCTTCGATGTTATGCTGCAAAAGGCTCTTCAGTCCAAAAATGATTCCTCTAAAAGGAATGGGGTCCTCATAGGGTTTCGTAGATTGGTTAATTTTATATGCCAAACGGAGACAAGAGACCCCCTAGGGCGGTACCTGATTCTTACGGGCCTCCTAGACGATAATGAGGTTACTCTGGTCACGTATTATGCCCCCAACAAAGACCAGTTTACCTTCTTCAGGGACCTCTTGGAAAAGGTGCATGCACGGTCGACGGGAGCTGTCATACTATGTGGGGACTCCAACAGGGTGCTGTTCCCTCACCGGGACAAGTCAAAAACCTCTTCGTCCTGCTTGCACACTGCGAAAACTTTTAGGGACCTCATAGCAACATACTCCCTGGTAGATGGCTGGAGAGAGGTCAACCCACACAAATCTGACTACACACACTACTCCCACCCTCATAAGGTTTTTTCTAGAATAGATAATATTTTCGTAAATGCCTCCCTAACACCCCATATTCTTCACTCAAGGATATTGCCTGTCCCTTGTTCTGATCACTCGGCAGTCACCATGATCCCCCCCTCCCAACTATCGGCCCCTAACTCCCCAAACTGGACACTGAATGACTCCCTACTGACAGATCCCTCTTCTAAAATGTTACTTGAATCGTACATATCAGATTACAGATCAAACACTTTATAACCACTCACGCTCCTAAACAAACTGGACCCTCGCTGCTGTCCCCATTTGAGAAAGTCTGTCGAGACAATCCACACACCCCAGGTCTAATATCCCTCCTCTACGCTGCCCTGATCACCCCCACAGATACGCCTAGGATTTCATCTCACAATGTGAACTTGTCAAATGTTACGATTTGCTTTGATTGTAATGCACTATCACCATGAGGTGAGTCATAGGATGTACAACATCCCCTTGTATGTTTATAACCTAATAAAAACTATATGCAAAAAAAAAAAAGATAATGTCAACAAAAAGTACAGGCAGTCCCCGGGTTACGAACAAGATAGGGACTGTAGGTTTGTTCTTAAGTTGAATTTGTATGTAAGTTGGAACAGGTATATTTTTTAAGTGTGACTCCAGCCAAAAATGTTTTGTTTGTTTGTTTTGGATAGCATAGCCCCTGTGAAGTTTGTTCTGCTGTGTGTACCCCTGTTCAGAAAATTTCACCTCACTTTCTGTGCCTGTGACAATTGGATTTTGAAAATTTTGGGTTGTCGTGGAAACAAGGATTGGTGATAAAGCTTCAGTGGAGACACCTTTTTACGCTGATCACTCATACTCATAGGAGTGAATTTCACTTCCTAGGGGTAGATTTCCTCTCACTTCCTGTTGTCTCAAGGACAGGAAGTGAGATTAAATCTTTTTAATGAGGATACAGACAGCATTAAAAACCTCACAGTGACCCAGAAGAAGAGGCGGGCACCCCTCGTCTGCACGTCTAACAAGAGCCAACTTCCTGTAATGTATGTACAGTACTACAAACCAGACCCAAAAAGGCGGCCACTCCTCGTCGGCACGAGTGTGTTAGCATTACAACTACCCTTGCTGTACAGTAATGGCCTCCGTTTGTAAGTAGGAGTTGTATGTAAGTCGGATGTTTGTAACTAGGGGACTGCCTGTAATGTGTTTTAACTGCTTCCTGGCGTGCCGTTGTACATATGCGGCCGGCCGGGAGCTTCCTGGATGTAACAGGCCGTGTATACATGGCCTGTTAGCCCTACCCACTCTGGCGCGCGCAAGCGGGAAATGCTGTCTATTTAAAAGCAGGCAGCAATGCCTGTTAACATACAAGCGATCCGCCGGCTACAGAGCCGGCGGATCGCTTGTATAAGCTGCCGGTCCGTGCCCTCCCCTCCCTCTGTGGCCCCCCATCATGTTGTCACGCTGGTCCCGGGCTCCGCTGTGCCCGGTGCGAGCCCGGAACCAGCATAGTGCTTCTCTGAAAGGGTATCAGAGGGAGGTCAGTACACGCCCTCCCCCCTCCCCTCTCCGGTGTCAGAATGCAGAAGTGATGTATATTACATCACTTCCGCATTCTCGTGTCAATCTCCAGCTTCAGATGCAGGAGAGAAGCTGATGAAGCAGATCTGTGCTTCATCAGCTTCTTCTGGGGGGTCCTAGGTGACATTAGGGGTCTTGGAGACCCCTGATGTCTCCATAAAGAGGACCTGTCACTTCTTTCTTCTATCTGATAGCAATAAAGTTAAGTGAAAAAAAAATAGGAAAAAAATTGAAGTTTCCCCCAAAAAATTTAAAGTTACACATAAAAAAGAATTTTAAAAAAGAATTGAAAAAAAAAAGTTTCCGCCCATACATACACGCATGCAAACATGCGTCAAGGGCGCATGCATGCGAAAACGACGATTGCACCCATTATGCCGCACATGTTACATATCGCTGCGAATGTCGGAATGAGAGCAATAATTCTAGGGCCATCAATCACTGATCACACTAAACTGATGAGCTGTAAAAGCTTTTAAAACATCGCCTATGGTCAATTTTGAGTATGGTAGTTTTTTGCAATTTTTAAGCATGACATGTTTGGTGTCTATTTACCTGACGTGACCCCGTCTTTTATATTTTACCAAAATAATTGGGTAATAATAATTGTTTCCTAACATTATGTAAAAAAAAAACTTTTTTTCAAAATTTTCAGGAATTTTGCTGAAATATAGTAAAAAATAAAAACCCCCAGTGGTGATTAAATACCACCATAAGAACGCTCTATCTGTCCCCAAAAAATGGTATAAAATTAATTTCAGTACAGCGTTGCATGACGGAATAAATGTCAGTCAAAGGACCGCAGCGCTGAATACTGAAAAATGGCCTGACCAGGAAGTGGGTCTAAACACCTGGTCAGCAAGTGGTTAAAAATACTTTTGTAAGCTTAGTAGTATAATCGGTAAATCTCACTAGATTTTCTCAAGCTCTAATAGTGTAGGTCATTACAAAATTTACCCGTTTAATATCTGCAAGAAATATAGTTCATTTATTGCATCCCTAGTTTCACATAAACCCACTTTCATGTTCTTATACCTTGCCTTGGGCATCAGAGTTGGAAAAGACCCCATTGTGCATTAGTTTTAGGCTGGCATTAGGAGAGTGTGGCCTTTTCACTTGAAACAACAGTCTGATACACTTTCTGTCTCAGGGTGGCTCCGCTCTGTAAAGGAGCAGGGGATCAACCCATAGACAGCAGCAATTTGTTGGAAGGGTAGTGCTAGATGCACTAGCAAATTTAGATGGACTTGACTAACAATTACATCAAAGCTCATCTAACACTTTTTAAGCAGTCACAGCAACAGTTTTTTTTTTAAAAATGCATCTTTACACTTTAAAGCAGAACACCACTTCCTGTCACTTCCTGAACAATATTATGCTAATTGAGAACCTGGTGCCGAAGACAATGACTGGGAGGAGTCATTCCTCCAAACCTGGTCAAGAGGGATTTAATTTTGTATGAGTAATTCTTTCAGAGTAGTAACTTCTCCTTAAATTATATCACCCAACTCCGGCCTCTCCCGTCAAAGACTTCAAAATGTTTTAATGTTGCACACTGGATCTCTTCTCTGAAGACTTTACCTAGATATATATTTAGACCACTGGAACCTGAGGTTATCATAACTTCATAACCACACTTGAACACCAACTATCCTTTATTTGTGTAAAATGGAGACGCTTTACGTTTTGTATTTTAAATTTTTCTTGCTATCTGAGAAAAAAATAATAATAATAAATCTAATGGGGTTTTTTGGCAAAAGAACAGGGCCATGATAGTTAATAATATCTTCCATAACCAGCAGAAACCATTTAAAGCCCACTGTACCCTTAATTGCAACCTTAGATTGTGTCTATACTAGCGATGCATCGTTTTTTTTCTGTATCAAATACGAGTAGCGATATTTGTATTTCTGTACTCCCCGATATAGTGTACCAATACTGGTACTTCCACTAGCATGGAGCCGCCTTCCTGGGCAAACAAGAAGCCGGGCGGCGGGTAATGACACAACTTTTGGCTTCTTGATTACCCAGGAAGCCAGCTCTATGCTGTTTGGCTGGCTCAATGCTGATTGGCTGGGAAGCCGGCTTCCCGGCCAATCAGGAAGCTGGACGGCGAGTCATTACCCGCCGCCCGGCTTCCTGATTGGCCGAGAAGCTGGCTCCATGTTCCCTCGCGGCACTGCCGGTCAGAGGAAATCTCCTTCTGACCGGAACTTCCAGTATCGGGGGTAAGTATTGGAGCATTTGGGCGAGTACAAGTACTTGCCCAAATACTCAGTATCGGCACCGATACTAGTATCGATATTGGTGCATCCCTAGTCTATACCCAAAACTTTTTTTTAATTCTTGGATAAAGTGGGAAAGCATTAACTCCTGTCAGGTTTTGCTGCAGTCAGAGGCTCTGTTGGAGAGATTGCTTTACTTCCTGTCTGGCAAAAGACAGGAATGAGGGGAAATCTCTCTAACATGAATATAGTTTTTTTTAAGTTAGGACGAATGTTAAAACCTCTGTTAGCTTTTATTGCTGTCTGTTTCCCTGTGGCATATTTTCTTTTACTTTTCTGTTGGATAAAAGGTTGTCTTCAGAACAGAATATCAGGAGGAATCTTTCTAACCAAAGGCCCATAAACAAGAGTTCTAACCTTTCCCCATTCTACACAAAACAAAACGATAGAACCAAAACCATAGATACACTTTAATTTGCCTCCACTGTTGACACCAATGCTTTTCACCAAAAGAAAAGAAAAGCTATATAGGAGAGTCAACCGGGATAGTTACCAGCCATTTTATGTACTGAGCCATTTACAATTGCTCCTGATCAATAAAACCCACAGGGTCATTAGATTAAGACTAGAAAAGGGGATAGGAAAAGGTGTGGGGGATAGGTACTCAGGGTTGAGGAGTAGGGAAAGGGAAAATACCAGGTTAAGATGAGGGAAAAAAGGGGTGTAGGAAAGGAGGGATAGAAAATCCAATTCCCTAAGGCAGCCCATACCGAATGGAATGCAGCATGATGAGAGCGGATCAAGCATGGTATCCTGTAAAGGATAAATAACTGCCAGATCATCTATCCAGTTGTCATAACCTGCAGATACAGTTTTGAAATATTTCCATGGTCTTCAAATGCTCTGAATGTCTCTTCCTGTTTTTTCAGGGAAGCAGTAAGAACTTCCATTTGATAGATGTAATTTATCTGTGCAAACCATAGTTGAATGGGGGGTTGAGTCCGCTTCCTGCTTCAGTAGCAAGACACAGGCCCGAGCAGCATTGATTAGGTATAAGAAATGGGCTTATCTGTCAGCTGCTGAATACAAACAGCTGGGTTGTGTCCCAAATCTACCATGGTCAGCTGCAACACATCCTCCTGTACTGAATCCCAGAATGCATGGAGCTTTGAGAAAGACCAAAAAATGTGAGTCACTTTGCCAGATTCAGAACCACCTCCAGCACACTATTTCCTTCACTGATGACTCACCTATATGTAGACCTGTATATAGACTCTGTAGAAAGATATTTACCTTACTCTTATCTCTGTGTCTTTCTGTTGTTCAGCAACCATTGTTCTAGGCTCAAAGACCAAGCCAACCAAGCCAAACTCCGGCCCTCCAGCTGTGGTGGAACTACAAATCCCATGGAGGCATTGCAAGATTCTCACAGACATGACTCCCAGAGAGAGATGCATAATGGGATTTGTAGTTTCACCACAGCCGGAGGGTCAGAGTTTGGCTACCCTTGCTCAAAGAAATCTTTAGGAATGTAAAATTTCCAAACACATGGTTGTACAGGCCAACTGGAACAATAATTGGCATGAACCAGAACTTTTGCAAGCATTGAATCATGTGAATTCAAAGAAATTATTTTGTTATTGCATGTATTAAAATCACCCTACCCAATTCCATCTGTTCTTCAGGCTGTGTATAGTCTATGGGTGTTTTTGTTTATTGCATGTCATACCTGACAATAAATAAAAGTAAGTTTGTGTTTGTAACTACAGGAAGCTGTTATTCTATGCATTCAGTTCTCAGGGATATTGATCGCTGGGGAATTTCATATTTCACACTTTCTTTACAGGTGCAGTGGATTCTGGTTTGTTTAAAGTACTTAAGCTGACCTTTACCAAGTCACTTTAAGTAAAGTGAACCTTTTATTTCCCAAATGCCAGCCAGCCAATCAAACATGAAATTAAACAGACTTCATACATATAAAGAAAGAAAGGTCAGTTTCTGTTCTCTACCAGTTGATATTGCTTTGCTGGAATAAAAATAGTCAGTTTTGTAATCTGAACCCTGCCATTAAAATGCTTCACATTTCAGATTTTTTATATTCTTTGTGTGTTTTTTTTGTAATAAAATGCTTCAAAATTCTTGTCACTCTATGTATGTTTGCAAGTGTTTTATGACATTTATATTCAAAATGTCCTTATGTTCAGAAAATCCATACATTGATGATGTTTGAATCTAAAATGATACAGCTTTTATGAAAAATGGAAAAATGATGTGTTGAATATAATTATATGTAAATGAACACAGAGTCCCTCCGCACTCCTCACAACGCTCCCGGCACATAAAACAAATGGTGCTCGCAGTGATGACCACGGATGGCGCCGTGCAGACACAGGAAAGTGGACAGGGATCACTAGCACTCAGCAATATCATTTAAATAAGTCCATTTTATTTGGAGAAAGTCACAGTGAAAACAGCCAGCGTTTCGGGGCCACGCAGGGTCCCTTCATTAGTGCAAAAAGATGTGACTTTTGCCATGTTGAAGGGACCCTGCGTGGCCCGAAACGTTGGCTGTTTTCACTGTGACTTTCCCCAAATAAAATTGACTTATTTAAATGATATTGCTGAGTGCTGGTGATCCCTGTCCACTTTCTTGAATATAATTAGAACATTTGTGTTTTTCATTGTTTAACATAACTAAACAAAATAAGTATAGGGAGAACATTTTCCTGTGAAGGCATGTCCCTATGTGCCATAAATGTTATTTTATACTATTAGACATTTATTTGTAGCAAAGGCACACATTAAAGTGGAACTACAATCTCCTATCACTCACAGCCAAGAAAGGTACCACCTTAGCCTCCGTTTGGATTGCAGTTGTCATGGTGCTGCACATGCGATCAGCTTTGACACCATTCATTTGCGGACTTGAAAGTTCTGTTGAGAGATGAAATAACCACACTGACAACCTTAACAGTTGGCATGCCTTAAAAGTAATTGTTTGGGGAGACATTACATTGGTGGATAAAGTTTCTATTTTTCTATTTGAAAAAATAACTGCCAGGGTCCTGCTTGTATGTTGGAGAAGGGCAATTGGTCCAGGCATTTTAGGGGGATTTTAGGCTACTGTTTCAAGATCATTAGAGAAATGTACTGTACAGATTAATATCTGACCTGGATCAGACAGACATGCACACAGTGGATATATAAAAATATCTGCTGACCCACTAGACCATGTGCACCTTCCTTAAATATGTTTTATCCATTTGTGCCACACAATAATGCTTTTTCCATTTTTAATGGAAAGTGGAGTGGAGATTAGAATAGGTGATTTACAGGGTGGGCTTTAAAGAATTTTTTTTCACTTTTAATGAGTCTCTTTACCCTCTTGATTTTTTTGGTTACAAAACAATGCATGCCTCCCTTCTCCTCCCTCAGACATGGCTGGTACAACAGGCACATAGCAAGAGGGCCACACTCCAGGTTGCAGTCACCCTGCTATGCAGATACTAGCTAACAGCAAATGGCTGTTAGTCCTGGGCCAGTGGTTAAAGAAGAGTTGTCCCAAAAGAGAAGTGACACCCCCTCAAAAGCTTGGAGCTGAAGGTCTTTTCGTTATCTTCACTACCTAGAAGATGGTGCATAAATTGCCACTACCCAGCTTCTGTGATCTGAGAAAGGTGTCCTTTCGGCCTTTAAACACACTTTTCTTATAATTTGATGTCTTTTTTTATACTTTATCATAAATTACATGATTTGAGAGGTAAGGACCAGGCTGATTTTGTAAGCTCCTTGATACAATGGTTCAACGCTGAATGAGTGGCTGGTATCAGTATAGCTGGAGGGCTATGAGAATACTATACTATAAGACAGGAACATTTCTTCTTTTTTTTTTAAAAGGTGAATTCAACAGCAGTGAACATGATCACTGAAACAGAACTAGCAAATTGTCAGTGTAGATTTTTGAAGAATTATAATTTTTAAAGAAGGGTCTATTTAACAGATCGCTTACAGTGACCCAAGCTGCAATTTGAATATGCATTGGAACAAATGACAGTTTAACATCCAGGGTCCAAAGGTTCTAACTAAGTAATAACGTGTATTGCTGACTCCTCATTACATACCCTATCATTTTCTATATAAGCTGCAGATTTCCCCAAATGAAGGCACTCTGCAGGCCAATTTAATTTGAACACAATCCCATGATAGCAAGTACTAAGTCTGTCCATCACTCACTGGCATTAATAATTAAGATATTTTTTTAACCTGTTGGTTGTTATTAAGGTCAGAAGAGTTTACTGTGTTTTGTCATGTTATTTACCACATTAGAGACTGTACATGTTTTCATTGGGTTTGCAGGGAAGCACAAGCAGTAGATCAGTTCTAGCTTGCAGCAGTGCTGCTGCCCATTATATCTTTGACAAATCCCAGAGTAGCAGAAAATATCTGCAAGGCCGTATGTGTAGTATAAACAAAAATACAAGCTTTTTCTACAGGACAGGCCATTTGCTAAGAGTAAAATATTATGATGGTTTGTGATAGATTTCTTCTGTGATTGGTTCTTGTGTTTTAAAACTTCTAAAGTGCCTGGCAATTTATCTTATTTTCTGGTACCGAATGCAGAGATGTCTTTAAAATACATAAAGAACACCCTTGGTTACATTAAATATAATCACAGAATATGGAATTTTTTATACTTTTCATTTAAATGCTAATTTTGTAAGCTGAAATTATCCCCTTAACATTTTATTACAAACCCAGACATGGATTTTCTTAGGAAATACAGTGAGAAAATGTTGCATGTGATAATTGTATGAATTGTGGCATAGGACAAATATATACTGCAGGTGCATGGGTACAGTGAAATTTGAACTGCAGATGCAAGTTGAGATTTTTAGGGATCTACTAGTAAAATAATTTTAGGCTAAAGCCTTAAATTGCTAAAAAAAAGAAAATTCACCTTGTTTACCTTGACTCAACTTGCATATAATTTTCCATTACTAGATTAACAAGTGCTTTCAAAGGGCCTGCCTGATTGCAGACTCTTGCCAACCATTTTCCATATTAGAACTAGATCTCTCTTTACACATTGATTGGTATGGACAGCACAGTGGCTTGGTGGTTAGCACTTCTGCTTTGCAGCACTGGGGGTCCCCGATTCAAATCCTAGTCAGGACACTATCTCCAAGGAGTTTGCATGTCCTTCCTGTGCTTGTGCAGGTTTCCTCTGGGTACTCTGGTTTCCTTCCACACTCCAAAGACATGCTGGAAGGTTAATTGGCTCCTGTATAAAATCTGCCCTAGTATGTATGTGTGTGTATGCTTATGAGATAGACAACTTAGATTGTAAGCTCCTTGAGTGCAGGGATGTGAATGTGCTCTGGGTAAATTTGTCGGCCCTATATAAAAACTTGTAATGATAATGAAGGACCACTGCACGGTGGACTAAAGGACAGCTGGTGACTTTGGATTCTAGTTGGAACATATGGTGGGCCTTGTTTGTAGTTGGGGGTACCATGAGTTCCAGCATGAGTACTGTGGGCATTTTATGTGGTGCATTCAATCTTAGGGGATGGTTTCCATCATCCTGCTACACTTATACATTATTGATTATTGCCACCCGCTTGAAGAAAATTACAACTTAACAAAGTACTGCCCACACTCCCACTGTTAGCAACCTCACTTGCAAATCATTTTCTTTATTTACTAGTGACTACTCTATGAGGAAGTGGACATTTTTTAAGTGTGAAATGTATTAGGATTTGTCAACGTTTTTTTTATCAGTTCCATATTGATTAAAGTTTTTAATGAAGATATAAATGAGCAATAGGTGGCATCAAGGAGTGTTGGTGGACAGCACAGGTATTAACTCTATGACGTTGTATAAAACTCTGGTGAATTGTAGATGAGAGCGCACCTTATTATTTAATAGTATATGCTGTGCTTTTTACGTTATTTGAATATGTCCATATTATATAGGTATTCACATATCTCAGGAGGTATACTTGCAACTTTGTTATGTGATATATTCTCAACAATTTGAAGGATTCAACAGTGTGCCAATAATCTGAAAGACAATTTGCTTTGTTCTTTAAATGCATATTTAATGCAATTGAATAAATCTGTGATTTTCTTCACTTTTAAAATCACCCTTTCACCAAAATGTTTGATCAAATTTTCATTGCCAGTTTAACCAGAGCTTTAAGAGGATCTCTGGATAAGAATGTGCTGATTTCCAGTAATTATATCCAGTAATTATATTCTGCATGAATTCTAGATATCACAACTAAGGGGTCTATTCACGAAGCTGCCGAAGGATCTAGCCATAGCTTCGGCCATTCCTTTGGCTAGCTTTGGCCCCAGTATTCACTATAGCCCGTACAGCTCCCGAACGTGGCCGAGTGGCTCAGTCGAGCCGAACGCATATGCATCGGCTCGGCAGAGCCGTGCTGAAAGCCGAAGCTGGCCGAGCCGACAGCCTGCTGGTGACATCTGGACGGAGCCAGCCGTGATCTTACGGCTGGCTTCGGCCACTTGCAGAGAGATCAGCGTCCCTGGTTACCTGCTAACCAGGGACACTGATCTCCAAACAGCTAATTCTCCCTGGCGCCCCGGGAGTCTCCTGCTCCCATCCACCAAGGAGAGAAACACTGCTGTTTCTTTTTTTTCTTTATTCTGACACGGAGCGATGTCAGAGTAGAAAAAAAAAATTCCCATTAAAATGCATTGCTACATTACTATTGGCTATTTCAATTTACAATTTGCAATTTGCATTGTACCCGCCCTCTGCTGCAGTTCTCCATCAGGTCCATCAGCAGAGGGCAGGTAAAATGCTAGTTTACTATTGGCTATTGCAAATTGAAATAGCCAATAGGAATGTAGCAATGCATTCCAATGGGAATATATATATATATATTTTTTTCTATTCTGACATCACTCCGTGTCATAATAAAGAAAAAAAAAGAAACAGCGGTGTTTCTCTCCTGGGCGGCCGGGAGCAGGAGGCTCCCTGAGGGCCCGGGAGAGTTTTTTTTTCTTTTTTTTTACGGCAGCAGAGCCGCCGGACAATAGGAAACTATTGGGCGGAGCTAGCTGTCACTGCAAGCTCCGCACAATTGTTTTCTATTTACTTTTTTTACTTTATAAACTATTTTTCTGTTCTGCTCGGTCCCTCTGAGGGACCGAGCAGAACAGCCGAGCCGAATGCTGCTTAGCGGCATTCGGATGAATAGACCCGTAAATCTCTCTTCACATGGTACTTCCAGAAGACTGCTCTGGGGGCTTGTTTAGGACTGTGACACATTTTTATGTTTATAAATTATTGTTTGCATTTATAACTGGTCTGTAATTAAAGAAATCATAATTAGAATGTGCATACACAAATAAAATATATGCCGCCCCCTATGTTTTCAGATGTGTGGTGCTGTAACGCTTTACATTGCATATTCTCAGGCTCAGGAAAAGGGAGTTTACAAAGACTAGGTTATAAGTTTGCTGGGAAAATAAGCACTATGCAGTTAGGATATATCGCATGTGTCTATTTAAATGATACGTTTTTATGTTTGACTCAAACATATGTTTAATTTGAAGGGTCTTTGAAGCTTACGCAGGTTTTACAGTTGTGAAAATCTGGAAGAGGTTAATTTAAAAAAAGAAAGGGTGGTCAGTTTTAAGGCAATTTTCTATTTTTAAATAATACTCAAAAGCTGAGCTATGCACATGCAAACAATATATAATTAGATATCGCCCTGCTCATTCAACTAGTCCATGTAGTGTTTTTGTTTATTATTTAAAGGAAGTTTTTAAATATCTTTTTTCTAACCTTAAGCTCTGTGTCACGTGACCCCCAGATTACTACCTGAAATATAATGATGCTAGGGATGAACAGATACTTTTCGAGTACCAGTGCAGATACTTGGCATTTTCATGAGAACTACCAGGGTTGCAGAGGTTGCAGCTGGGACCTGGCTCTGGCACTCCACCACTGTCCTGAAATCATTAGTCTGTATTGTTTTAGAAAAACTGTCACATGACACTAAACACAAATGTATCAGTACTTGTACTTGTAAGTACTCGGCAAGTATCAGTACTCGTACTCGCAAAACTGGTATCTGTGCATCCCTTTATTTATATTTATAAAAACAAAATGGTACATTAAAACAAAGATGTACAAATCCCAGGAGCTCCGTGTGCTCCTTACAAATGGCAGCCGCCTCCTAACTTTTGAATTTTTCTCTAGTCTAGTCTTGGAGCTCAAAAGTATCTGTACATGTACTCGTACTTGTACCGGGTACTGTACTTGGTATCTGTGCAACCCTAAATGATGCTATATCACTTTTCAGTCATTTCTGTTGCTGCTTTAGCGATTTTATGAATTACTTGAATTTGTTCTTTTGGGCAGTACCTGTGGTGGCAGATTGCAGATAAATAGTAGGGTAATGTGTTCTGCTATTGGTAACACACATTGACTATACAAAGAGTGTTATCACTTCAATCCAGACTTAAAGTCCAGAAAGATGTAAAGATAATGGAGTTTATTGTTATATGACAGGCTACTGAGAAGGTGCTGTGATGGTGTTGGCGGTCTAAAGAACAGAAAGAGCCGCTGTAGGCGAAGTCTAAACATAGACTGACTCACAAACAAATCAAGGCAGCATAGGGCCTTAGGCAAGGCAGGGACTTCTCCCCTTCCTCATCCCATTGATTCACATTGTTAAGGAATGCAGTAGGCACAGAGAAGCCACTCCATTTGCATGGGTCAATTACATACCAATTGCTTACAAGTGCATCTTCCCTTGTGAAGTGATATGCAAGTGCACAGTTTTGACCTTTTAATATGCTCCTGGTTTACTACAAGAGAATGAAGGTTTTAGCTGAGACCCCTGGACATCCATCTAGCCCTTGACTTCTGCCTAGGTTGCATTGTGGATTATCCAATTCTGCACTGACTACAGTTATTGAAAGGATGGCCATAGAAGTCATATGAGTTTATGTGCAGTGTTATCTTTGCCATTTTGCCTTTTGAAAAAAACATTTTCATGGGTAAGAGTAATTTTTATTTTTTAATGTTGAACTCCAACCGCAGACATTTTTCCAAATTGATAAGGTAAAAAATAGGTTACCTCTTGTAATGTATGTCCTGTTTACTTTATAATGCTTTGATGTTTACCCGTGGAATAACACAGGTAGCACCAATCTTCCAGTGCTGAAGGGATGAGAGATGCAGCTGTGACAGTGAAGAGCTCCAGTTGCATCACCCGATAAAACACATTACAAAGCTGCAACTTTAAATTCTGAAGCACCTCACCATAACTTGAGGGACTTACTAAGCATTGAAACCATAGCACCTAGGAAGTGTAAAATACATTAATGAGACAGGTCTACCTAGCAGAAACATTGTGGCTGCTTTAATAGAGAATTTGAGATTGTTCACTTTAACTATTTAATCATGTGAAAAGAAAATTTCTGTTTACATATTTCATCTATTTTATGTGAACATTCTCCAATCTTTTATTAAATCAGCCGCATTACCCTGTAGTTCCTCGCAGATCTTCCTTTACCCAAACCAGGGGATTTGCTACGGTCTTTAAAACCCTGGACCACTCAATGGCACTGCAAAGGTAGGGGTGTTGAACGGTACCTGAGTATTGCAGGTATTGATTTACTGTAGACTTTACTAACAATGCAGCCATATGCCTTTGATTTTTCTTAAGCAGCATTTGTAGCCATTTACTGATTTTTTTTCAGTGCGGCAGAAAGTTTGGGTATGCATGCTTTTCTAAAGGGTTTGTTCACTCCTAGGTATTGTACTAAAGAGACTTAAAGTGACATTAAACCCTCAGATTTTTTAACATAAACCAATACTGTAATGTGTGCCTTACTGTAATCCATGGCAGTTTCCCTTCTCTTTGCTGCTCTTCCTTTTGAATCCTCATGTCTTCTCATGCTTGGTGAGATCTTCCCTTTGCAGCTCAGGGCCTCTTCCTGTAGTGCTGGCTCAGGTTACAAACCTATAAAAAACCTATACACAGACACCGTATATCCATTCCTGAAACAAGGCAGTCTGCTGCAAAACAGCAGTTCTGCCCAGCATGAGAAGAGATACGGATTTAAAAAGAAGAGCAGCAAAGAGAAGGGAAACAACCATGGATTACAGTAAGGCACACATTACAGTATTGTTTTATGTTAAAAAATCTGAGGGTTTAATGTCACTTTAATGCCACCTTCACACCATTGCATGAAATCCCAGCACACCTTGCCAATGAATGTGCGCTTTTGCACCACAATGCACACGAATGCACTACCGTGTGTTGTAGTGTGTTACGGGGTGTATTTTAGTGCCCTAGGCAGCCTACTCAAATAAATGAGCTGGCTTAAGGCAATGCATGTTAACACATGTGCGCTAATGCAGCACAACAGTTTTAACTCAGACATAGGAATCCTTTCTGGAAAGAAACAGGACATCTGCCACTTCTGATTTATAATTCTGTAAATGTTAGTTGTCTGGCTACTATGCTGACCCTCTGGCTTCATTACATTAAGTCACAGATTGGAACAAACATAGCAAACAAGGGGTTCTGATTTTACTCTGACTTTCTTGATCATCATACTTGTTTCAGGTCAGTGACTGAGAAAGTAATGAAGCCAAAGGGACAGCATAGTTACCAGGCAACTGGCATTTCCAGATTGTAGCCTTAATTTTCTATTAGGAAAGCAATAAACTTCCTGGCAAAAAATTCTTTGTATAAGTGATTTACAAAAAAAGACACTTATACAAAACATTTGCCTTGCTTTCAAAGTGATTTCAACTCATGTGTACTTGTTATTGTATGTTATTGTTGTGCATTGATAGTGTAAATGAGCATGTACCTACCCCATGCTATATTTTCAGCATTCTTTTACAGTTGAGTAGAGAACAACAGTATAAAAACTAGAGAGCAAAAAGAGGCCACAGACAGGTGTGTCTTCTCATCTACCTGTGTAGTGGTGGCCTATACTTACAGTATATTTTTGTTTACTTTAGGTGATCATGAGAAAAGTGTGGAGGCGGTCTTTGTTGGCCCTCTATTAAAAATACGTGCTGCCTAGCTTTGTTTCTATTTTTGTTCAGAAAGTATTGTAACCAAAATATTAGCATGACAGTCAGGGAACTAACATGTTCAAATGAGAGGTTAGCAATTGCAGTCCCCACACATTTGTCAAAGGAGTCACTTTACGCTCTCACATCCTGGTGGCCAATTCTGAAAAGAACAAACCCAAAAGGCTTTCCCCTATCTTTCCTTTGCTGTAATATGAAAAGAAAGAGCCTGACCATTAGCCTGAAAAACAGCTATAAATGGGCACTAGGACTTTTAAGGTGCTACTTCAATGGATCACACAAGACATTTAAACATTAAAAACAATATTATTTATTGTACTACGTAATTCATAAAATATGCACCTAAATACATTTTTGGCACTTATTCCTACAGTTAATTATAAACTAATTAATTTCATCTGTATAATATTGTGATATACCCCACCAGTCAGCCTATTCCAAATATAATGCGGAAAAACAGTTGTTTCACACTATCAGATTGGTGATTTATCTGACGGCGTATGGGTGAGATTTTACATACACTGCAGATGCACTACACTGTCTCTTCAGTAAATGTGGAAAGTTTATCAGTAAAGAGGTAACAAACGATTAACATTCATAATAATGTCAATATAAAGTCAACAATATTATAACATTTTAAAACAGTAAATCTTCACTCGCTTTTATATAAGTCTGAGCATCTCCTAGAAAAAGTGCCAGGCCTAACCTAAATTTGCTGGAGAATGAGAAAGAACTTGGAGAGACGGGTACCCCCCATAACCAGCAAGCCAAGTTCACTTACATAGGACACAGATATCTACTAATATAGTGAGAGTGGTGCCCCTCCTGCCTAGGAGAGGCAGATGCATGCACACAGCTGGGCCAGTCCTTATGCCTCCTGTGGGTGGCAGGGGATTAGCGACAATTCACTTGCTCGCTCTCTCTCAGTTATGGCCCATAAATGCATGATCTCCTCCCTGGGTAGAGCTAATTTGCCCATTACCTGGCATGGTGGCATGTCTCGTAATAGTTCTCCATATGTAAAAAAAAATAGTTATTGCATAAAAATGCATTATTTAGTTTACTACATTTCTTATGACTTGTGTTTTTAGATTCTTATGAACATTTAGCTCAGGTGGCATAACCATGAGAAATTCCATTGTGATTTTATAACAGCATATGTGTGGAACTCCATTGGAACATTCACAATATAAGTAGGTACTACCAAGGCTATCATTATACTGTTTTTTTTAGAGGGTCTGCATTGAGACACTTTCATTATAAACATGGGGCAAGCATTTGGATACTTAGAATAAATGTAATATATTGGCACTCTTAATCTAGGAAATACATCAGCTTACACTATGGGGTCTATTCACAAAGCTGCCGAAGGATCTGGCCGTAGCTTCGGCCGATCCTTCGGCTGGCTTCGGCCCCAGGACCCCTTTGGTTCAGGAGAACCGAGGGGGTGCTCTACGGGCTATTCACAATAGCCCGTACAGCTCCCGATCACGGCCGAACGGCAGCTTTGTGAATAGACCACTTTATTTGTAGCTCTCTGTACTCAGTCTTACATGCTCTGTGCTAGGAAATGCTCAGTCTTATATGCATGCGAGTAAAGATTTACAAGGATATTTGTCAAAAAGGTGAAGAGTTTGGAGAAAGCAGGAGAAGTAAACAATATAGGACAATATAACTGAACCGGAAAGTGAGCTGATTTGGAGATTTTTTCCAAATCAGCTATTTTGGCCTAGATTGTTCACTGCTCATGCCTTCTCCAGACTCTTCACCCTTTTGTGAATAGCTCGATCACTATTTTAAGATGTAACATTGTTGACTTTGTATTGACATTATTATCAATGTTGAACTATTGTTACATACAGTAATTTTTTTCAGATAAATCTTCCACATTTCCTGAAGAAACGTATTGCATTTGTGAAACATTTATAATCTTACCCCTACCCTATCAGATAAATCAGCAATCACATAATGTGAAAAAACTGTTTTTCCATGCTGTATTTGGAATAGGTTGACTGGGTATCCATTGTTTATAATAGGGATGTGGTGCAACGGACCCATGAGGGCTAGTTCACTTGTATTGATTCATACTTTATTACATTAAAGAGAGAAGAAATCTCTCTGTCTATGAAGTAACTTACTCTGCTTCATGAAATTTATTGTGAACCCCAAACATGATTCTCAAAAAAAATGCAGTGCATAATAGAATGAGGGACAGAATACACATTAAAAGCCTATTCCTTTTTTCCATTCAGAGAGCATGTTTGTTACAGCCTTCTCTGACAATGGGAAAGAAGTGGATAATTAGTTTGTGTTCTGTTCCTTTTTTGCTTGGCTATCCACCACCATTCTTTTCAAAATGCTCCTGGGAGTCAGAATATACTGTATATTATGAAGAGTATGTAATCTGGCTAATAGCAAGCTTTACCTTTTTGCAACAATTATTTGATCTAAATATTTTTTGTGGCCAGAATCTGGGTTTTGATTTTCTTTCCCTCGTTCGGCTTCTCAAGTTTTACTTTATATCAAGGGAAATGTCTTGATATAAAGTGGTGGAGGAGGTGACCTGAATAGTGTATATTTGTTTATGGCAAAGTTGGCCTTGTGGGGGCTGCAGTCCTAGAGGATTCAGGACACGTGTTGCACATTATGCAATGTGTTTGCCATAGCTGCTGTTCTGGTCTTTATAGGGCTAGTCTGTGTATTTAACACACATCTATATGACAGAGTAATAGATTATGTAATGGGTTTGTTTCTCTTACATATGCTGACAACAGATTTTAGCTGCCAGAATGTCTAATTTTGCATTACATTGCTTTAGTCCCAGAAGTTTTGGTAGCATGTAGCCCATACTGGATTAGCTCTAGACCTAAAACTAACATGTGTTTGATATTTCCCAAATTAAGAAAGCTCAGTTATCTTTTATAACAAACTTTATAAAATATTTGCTCAATCCTAAAATAAATGCTGTATACTTCTTCACTTCATTCTATTTTAGTTATCTCTCTCTTTCTTTGTCCTACTATTGTACTCACTCTCCCGATCCAGTGGTGTATTTTGGTCTTGTGCTGCCCTAGGCAAGACTAAACCCGAGCACCCCCCCATCCCTAATCTAAACTAGTCCCACCCCCTTCCTGTTTAAGACATTTTGCATAACCTGTCAGTCGCAGGATTCAGCGCAAACGGTGTATCTAGATTCTGACAGGTTGCGCTATCAACGTAGCGTGACGCTCTAGTTCTACCTTTCCAATAGCCACCTTCTCCATTCCTGGCTTGATGGGCTCCTTAGTTCTGCAGCTACAATAACCATTCTCTCCTGCCCTGCCATGTTGTGCTAGTCTATAGTTCTGCAGCTGCAACACCGATCTTCTGCCTTAATATGCAGGGCCCTCCAATTCTGCAGTTACCAATCTTCTGCCTTGGCTGCTGGGCTCTATAGATTACTCCGCTTCCCCAGACTCAGCACCACGGAGGTGCAGATGAAAAGAAGACCATCTGGATCTCAGCCCTGGGGTCCTGCTGAAGCTCCTCCTCTGCCTGAAGTCAGAGATTTGGGTGCCGTTTTCCCAGGGAGGTCTGGCACATGTTTTGCCTGCGCATCCGGATGAAAGTCGCACACACCGATACATTGCACAGCATGTTGACCAGGAAGAGGAAGGAGCTGCAGCTGGCATATATGTTGGAGTAGGCGGCATAGGTGGACATGTTGGTCCACCAGTCAAAGAAGCACTAGGTCCAGGAGTACTGGCAGTAATTTATGAATAATGTATAATATAATTTTTTTTCTCTTACCTAACTGGTTTGAGGACAGCATTTTTTGGTGCCCCCCCTAAAAAGTGCCGCCCTAGGCAAATGCCTAGTTTGCCTTGCAGTAGATACACCCCTGTCCCTATCTCCATCCCCCACTCTCTCTCTCTCCTTCTCTCCATCCCCCCTACCCCACCCTCTCTCTCTATCTTTCCCTCTCCATCCCCCTATCCTCCCCTCGCTTTCTCTCTCTCTCCCTCCCCCACCTCACCCTCTCTCTCTTTTTCCCTCTCTGATCCCCCCCACCCCACCCACCCTTCCTCCCTCTCTCCCTCTCTCTCATCCTCACTCTCTCTTTCTCTCTGTAATGTTTATTTTTTTTTTTAACTGCCGTAAAGGTACTTTTTGGTGAGCCATAATTCTAGCTGTAAAATGTAAAGATTTATTTTAAGCAATGGCAAGCATATGTTGTTTTTTTTTTGTTATTGTTTGTTTTTCATTTTCCTAATAATTACAGTCTTAATTACAGTCCAGTTCAGCAGAAACTGCGCTCTATTTAGAAGTCTTAGAGCACTGTACATTAAGCTAATATTTACATGCACAGTTGGTGATTGATTGCAGATAAGTATTCAAGTTCCTTGTTTGAAGCAGAATTACCGCATGACATGTGACAATTTACATAGTGATTGATTTGACAAAGAGACGCGTGAAGCTGGCATTACTGTGCACTTTACGAATGTAACTGTACTCATTACCAACTCTAATTATACAGTGGATTGTGATTTCACATGTAATTTATGGATATTTTGGTGCTCTAAAATAAAGTTCTAATCCGAGCAGGGAATGCATTCTAGCAATGCCTTCTTTTATTTATTTTCTTAATAAAAACTCACTTCTTTATCTTTTACATGTTGGTTAAAAATGAATACTTAAATACACAGTAAAAGAAAATGTTGCCCCTGAACAGGAGGCAATGGGAACACTCTTTCCAGTGGCAACTATCTAAGAGGGGATTTAACCCTTCCCTACTCTATCCAAAATTTAAAACAAAATTTGGTTACACATACACATCGGCATTATATATGCTTTCACCTATGTATGAAAAGACAAAAAAAGTGGTTTACATGTTCTCATTTTCGTTGCATCTTGATTAATCAGAGCCAAGTGATCAAAAACAGTAGAGCCAAAGCCTATTCTTCTATCTTCTTTATTCTTTATAGATACCTTACTTGAGCTGTCTGACTGGAGAGTACTTTTTCTCTTGAATAGCAAGGGGATGTCTTGGAATGACCAGGATAGCCATGCCAAGGGTAGTTCAAGTTGACCTGCTCACCCTGCTGCCCTGTGTGCCTTAAAACATGAATTGCTCTTCTAGTCAAATATGTTTACATCATTTTAGAAACAATTTAATATAGACAGAATAATTGAATGTAATATTTAATTTTTGTAAAATATACAGTATATATAATGTCATAGATCATATTTAGAAAAAATCTGACAGTTATCAGCGACAATAAGTCATCGGTGGAGACAAACACTATAGGAATGTAGAATCAATTTGAGTACTGGAGCAAATCCAGAAGGAAAAAAGTATAATTTCCTTCTTCAATGTCACAGGACAAAGGAAAGTCTCAGGCAGTTAATGATCTGTATACAGAATAAGACAGCCCAATTGAGAATTCCAACTCACTCAGTGTACTGACAAACAACATACTTATTTCATAAGTGTTACAGACTTTAAAACTGCCACTTCATAAATAATTTACAATATTTCATCCACTACAATTTGGGTTTGAAAGAAAATAAAATAGCAATTAATACGCAGGTAAGAGATGTATCAAAATTCCTCCAGAAGAATGCACTTTGGAGTAATGACAACGGAATCTAAATCCAGCTGTTACATCTCCTTGTAAAGTAATATTTGGCATTAGCAGCCCTTTTAACCCCTTTGTGACGGGAGACGTACTCTGTACGTCCCGGCACTTTGTGCCTATATGACTGGCCACGTACACTGTACGTGACGAGTTATATCAGGCTCTGGAATTCCAGTAACTGCTGATTCTCAGAGGTTACCAGTCATTAATGCATGCCTCAGTATTGAGGCATTCATTGATGAATTAGTTAAGCTTTTGTAAAAGCTTATTTCTTTCATTAATGAAAGAATGAAGCCGTTACATGCAAATATGGGAGCGCTAAATAGCGCTCCGGTATTTGACAGAAGGATGCAAACATACTTATAAAATAAAGCCATGAGCTACTGTATGTGCAGTCCAAAGCCAATCGGTTTGGATTTTAGCAATCTGAAATTCAAAAAGATGTTATGTTTAAAACATGTGTATATAATTGATGCCGCTTCTTCTTACTACATAAACAAATGTGTGTGTGTGTGTGTGTTCCGATATTCAGTTACCATCAGGCCTTAAAGCCTATTGACCGATTTATAGGAAATACATTATACAAACTAAGGGAGCATCAAATATTTTGTATGTCTTTTTAATGTAATTGTGATTCAGCAAAATACAAAATCCCTTCCCCAACAGCAGGTTGAAGACAGTTATACATTGTGTAAATGCAACGTTCTATCTCCAGTGGTCTGACACACCCTCTACATAGTCACAATGTTTGCACTCCAACCAGCAGCACAGAGCAGGGTTCCTTGCTGAGCAGAATCCTTGTTCTGCTGAAATGTACTTTTTCAGAGGGCATTATTTTATACAATTGACATGTTTAAATGCTGACTTTATGTCACAGCACGTACACCTTAATTTTAACACTTGCCATCTAAAAAGCATGTTTCACAAAATCGTCTACCTTTTGGTTGCAGCATGGAACATAGAAGGTAGCCCAGTAATCTGAGCGGTATTAAAGTGGAACTGTTGCCAGGCTAAGAACTGTTTTATTACAGGTATTTCTATTCTCACATGCATGCATACAGGGCCAATTTAGACAGGAGCCAATTAACCTTCCAGCAAGTCTTTGGAGTGTGCCAAAAAACCCATGCAAACACAGGGAGAACATGCAAACTCCTTGCAGAGAGTGTCCTTCATGGGTGGATGAGAAGACACACCTGTCTGTGGCATCCATTTGCTTTCAAGTTTTTCTACTGTTGTTTTCTACCCAACTGTAAAAGAATGCTGGAAAAAAAGTGCCAGGGGAAAGCACATGCTCATATACACTATCAATGCTCACCAATAACATACAATAACAAGTACACAAAAATCTGAGAACAAAATGCTTTTACTTTTATTTGTCTTCACTAGATTGTTTTGTTCCCTCCTGCCAATATGGAGTTGGTGGACTACTAACCTTTTAATCTGTAAACATAGAGCAGGTGCACAGAAAGAGGAAGAGAGCAAAATGGAGAGTCCCAACTTAAACAAATTCATTAAATCTCTTGAGTATTTTGTGGATGAACTGCTTCACAGTGTATGCAACTAAAAAAGTCAGTGAGGGAAGGTTGTAAAGCTTAATTACAGAATTTTAAATATATGGAAATAGCTGATTGTCTGTAGCCGGTCACAGTTTTATATGAACTTGGTAATTTGTAGACTAATTACTTGTTTTCTAAATGTTTGTGTTGATGTTACATAGCAGGAAAGTCTTAAAAATGATCTGTCCATTTATAGGAGATCTATGAGGTGAGTGCTTTTCACTCACCTCATAGTTCTAGCCGACCTGTGACAATGAGACTGTCACAGGTCAGCTCAGTAGATCGGGAAGTGAGCGAACACATACCGGCGTTCGCTCACTTCTCGATCCTGTCACGGCTCTCTACCGTGACAGGGGAGGGGCTGGGTTCCCCCTCCCTGCTCCGATCCTCCAGCGCTGACTGGCGTGACGGAAGGGGGAGGGTACAGCTGGCTCTGCCTCTAGATAGGAAGAGCCAGCTGTCACTCACGCAGCTGGGGCGGATCCAGACATAATTGTCGGGATCCGTTTCAGCTGCGGCGTCTCAGTATACCGCAAGCTGTAGCTCGCTGTATACTGAGCTTAGGGTGACGGGAGGACGCTATTTTGTCTCCTCCCGTTACACTAAGGAGAACTATGGGGAAAAGCCTTAACCCCATAGTTCTCCTTTAAAGCTTCACAGAAGTAATTGTTTCACAATCAAGTTCTGAGTATTTGAAGTTTGGCGTTCTTTTGGCGTCTAAAATTGTGAGTTCTGCAGAAATTAAACTTGTGCTATGTAAGGAGTCCTGGAATGTAGTAAGACGTATTGAACTTAAGGAATGTGTTTAGTCTTTTTTTTTAACCTCTTCATGACAATAGGACATTCCATGCTGTCCTGGAAAGCATGGGCTTTAAAGACATTTAGGAATTTCCTAACTCCTAAGACCTTCTGTTCCCCCCTGTTTCCCCCGTTACACTTACCCACCTGGCTCCAATGCGGGGACTTGCCTGGCTTCTTAGGGAATCTCCAATTCGGCTCACATGATTGCAGTGACATGCAGTCACTGCGATCAGTGATTCATTGTAACAGCCAATTATTCAAATCATTGGCTGTCAGCACTGCCTCTGCTTCTCTGCTTCTCTGTGATTATCTGTGATCTGAGGCGAGAGAAGTAGATAGTAGTAGTACAATAGTAGTATATATTTTTAAAAAGTTAACCCCATCATTGCTGATCACAGTTTATAACTGTGATCAATCTGATCATTACAATAGTAATGTTCAGGATTATTGTGTTTTTTGTTTCGTTTTTTCCTTAATTGTACCCATTTTTAATATTTTTTTAAAAATTAACCCCTTCTGCACTATTGTAGAATACAAATATGGGTTTTTATTGCAGTAAAATGTGTCAGTATTATGATATTCCTAATATAATGTGTGTGTGTGTGTGTGTGTGTGTGTGTGTGTGTGTGTGTGCATGTTTTGAAAAAATTAAGATTTCTAAATTTCTCATAAATGGATAGATTGTATTCATTTATAACTAGAGTTCTTTTTAAAATATTTGATGTCAAATGAAAGCCCTATTTGTCTTTTAAAAAGCAATATATAACTGTGGGTACACTTAATGTGAAAGAGGTAAATTATGGTTGAACAGACATACAGCTCAAATTCTATGTTTCGTTTATGTTCAGAACTTGGACAATTGCCTCCATCCTTGAGGGGTTAAGTAAATCTTTTTATTCATTTTATAAGGATTTTTTTTGGTTTACATGGAAAACCCTTCAAAGGCTAAATTAAATCTTCAAAATAAAGTCTTTAAAAAAGTGAAAAAATGTAAGTAATGTGTGAGTTTAATTTTTCAATAAATGCTTTAAAATGTATGATTGATCTTTTGATAGAATCTTGGTGAATCAAATGTTTACAAAATATTACAGCATTATTTAAGATGCAACACATATCTATCCTGTTAAATGGTAATGTCTATCTGAGCTATTTCAACTAAACAAAAGTACTTGAAATTGCAACTTGAAACTGCAGTATAAGATTTTTTCAGATATTGCATTCTCCAGTACTGAAGAAAATACTTGTGCTATGCTGTTGCCTTTATTTTTCCTTAGTCAACCTATGCAAAGAACCTTGGGAAAATTCTGTATTCTTTTTCGTCTAGCTATGTACTAGTTACAAGAATTCTAAGTACATCTTTCTGAAGACCTCTGTATTCATTTTATATTTTATGTTGATACACCAGAGTCTGGAATATCTTTTTTTCTTGAAGAGACCGATACTTTATTTTTCATTGGTTAAATTCATGAAATTTCATTCAGTATTTTACCGTTAGTTCGTCTTACAAAACATATAGATTTTCCTTCTTTTTTTCAATGATTCATCTCTCTGGGAAACTTGTTTGGCTCCGAAGTAATTATATATCATGCAGCTTCCTGATCTACACTTTGAAGTTCTGGTGTGGGATTTAAGATGGGGAAGATATAGCCACAAAATTACTTGTCACATTACTTGAGAAGAAATCATATCAAAGTGGCGCTCAACAGTTTTGTCCAATACAGAAGATTATCCAGGAGTGCAAAGCAAGTAGATACTGAGTAATAATACTGAAGACATTAGGTAAACCAAGGTTCAGAAAATGTTACCAAGAGAAATGGTCGACTTGAATTAATTTATGAAGAATGGACAATTAGTATGTGGTTACAAATCGCTCTAGTTCTCTGTGCAATGTTCATTAGAGTTTGCATTTCACACCCAAACCAAATTTAAAATAAACCCTTGAGATCCATACAGGGAATGTTGCCTACTTGCTCAGTAAATACATTTTTCCTCCAGGCTGTCACATACCTGGGAGATTTCATTGCTCCAGTTCACACACCCTTGAGTTGGGCATATATGGCATAGTATTTGAGGTTGAATAAAGACATTAGTCCATCAAGTCCAACCTATTAGGATCTCATTCTAGGAGTATGAGTGCACATAATGTGATGTTGGTGTCACTGGAACATGAGAGCCATGTCATCAAGCAGTTTGGAGAGACAGAATGATGCAGGTTACTGATGAAGATAAAGTCAGAAAACCAGATAGGGTTAGGAACAGACAGGCAATGGGGTACTAAATCAGCATCAGGGAATGAAGGACACACCATGTCAACAACTTGCAGGCAGGTAGCAGGGGACCAGAACAGCAGGCAGAATTTGAAGTCAGTGAAACAAGCCAATGTCAACGTGAATCAGGGTGAGAAAGCATCACAGATGGGTCAAGAAATAGGGAGAAGGAAATATGCCCAGGTTCAATTTGTGGGGGCGGGGGGTTGTTTAAATCCTGCTTGAAATCGGAAAAACACAAAATTAGTTGCAATTCAAGTTTAAAAGTTTATGGGGTTAAATCTTGATACTAAATGGCCATTTTCAAAGTTACCAGGAAAGGGCATGAGGAACTGGGCATTATCGGGGAATAGGGGGAAAGTTAAAAGTGTCAGTAAGGGAGAAAGAAAGTTTCTGCAATATATTTCTATAGCATTGCATACATTTTCTTTTTTTGTATTATTTGATTTTTGATAAAAAAAGAACTGTTGATCCTGCTAGTGACCTACTCTTGCTTTTAGTGGTGGCAGCAATATGCAGGGTTATCTACCCTCTGAAGTGTTGCCACCACGTTTGTGCATCTTCTATTCTTATGCTCTTTTTAAATCTGAATTACTGGGCCTTCTTACCCACCCTGCCAGGCAGTGCTGTCGATGACATAGTCAGCTGTGAGCTTGACGTGTTAGAATGTTTGACAGTGGCTCCCCTTATCATTGCAATTCACAGCAGGGAGGACTGGTCCCGCACACTGGCCATACCACTTGGATACAAAAAGAGCAATGTGGTCATATGACCTAAATCTGAAGGGTAGAAAAAGGTATTTAGAATTTTTTTATATCCTGCTTTATAATTTGATTTGCGATTCAATTCCCAATCTAAAATTGTAAAAACTATGCTGTTGGTTTATAACCACCTTAACAAAGCAACAAAAAAAGTGTAGAAATAATGTACAATGCGGAGAGGGCTCTTAACCGCTTGAAGAACAGGGGGTCTATTCACGAAGCAGCCGAAGGATCTAGCCATAGATGCGGTCAATCCTTCGGCTAGCTTCGGCCCCAGGACCCCTTTGGTTCAGTAGAACCGAATGGCTGCTGAACGGGCTATTCACTTCTTCTGACAGCTGGGCGGAGCCAGCGGGGATGTTATGGCTAACTCCGGCCACTTGCAGAGAGATCAGCGTCCCTGGTTACCAGCTAACCAGGGACACTGATCTCCAGACAGCCTAACTCTCCCTGGCGCTCCGGGAGTCTCCCGCTCCTGGCCGCCAAGGAGAGAAACACTGTTTTGTTTTTTTTTTCTTTATTTTGACACGGAGGTGTGTCAGAATAGAGAAAAAAAAATTTGGCCATAGGAATGCATTGCTAGATTCCTATTGGCTATTTTAATTTGCAATAGCAAACTAGCATTGCACCTGCCCTCTGCTGCAGTTCTCCATCAGGTCCACCACTACTGATTGACATCAGCATAGGGCAGGTACAATAGCTAGTTTGCTATTGGCTATTGCAAATTGAAAAAGCCAATAGGAATCTAGCAATGCATTCCTATGGCCAAAAATGATTTATTTTTTTCTATTCTGACACACTCAGCGGCATTCGGCTATTCACTCACTGCTGTTTGGCATCTATAAGAATAGACCGAACAGCAGCAAGAATTAGGAAATATTACTGAAAATTGTGAAAAAAACAAAGTTTAAAAATTATGTTAGGAAACATTTATTATTACCCAGTTTTTTTTGTAAAATTTAAAAGACGAGGTCACGTCGGGTAAATAGACACCAAACTTGTCAGGCTTTAAAATTGCTCGCACCCGTGAAATCGCAGAAAACTACCATACCCAAAATTGGCCATATGCGATGCTTTAAAAGCTTTTACCGCTCATCAGTTTAGTGATATCAGTGATTGATGGCCTTAGAATGATTGCTCTCACTGTGAAGTTCGCGGAGATATGTAACATGTGCAGCGTAATGGGCGCAATCGTAATTTTTTCACATATGCGTCCCCGACGCATGCTTACATGCGTGTATGTATGGGTTGGGACTTTAAACATTTTTTTGTTTTTTTATTCTTTAACTTTAAATTTTTTGGGGGAAACTTTATTTTTTTTCTCCTATTTTGTTTTCCACTAAACTTTATTGCTATCACATACGGGGGCTAATAAAAACCCCTCTATGTGATAGCAAAATATGTGACAGGTCCTCTTTATGGAGACATCAGGGTCTCCAAGACCCCTGATATCACCTAGGACCCCCCAAAAGAAGCAGATGAAGCACCGATCTGCTCCATCAGCTTCTTTCCAGCTTCTGAAGCTGAAGAGTGACACAACAATGCGGAAGTGATGTAATATACAACACTTCCGCATTCTTGCAGCGGAGATGGGACCGGAGGGAGCTCGTGTACCGATCTCCAACCCACAGTGGAGCCCAGGACCAGCGGAACAACGGCGGGGGGGGGGGGGGGGCCGCAGG